>NW_008350123.1:228392-276822 GCF_000622305.1 Nannospalax galili
TTGTATATTTTCCAAGGGAAACAACCATGCTCTGCAAATGGATTTATGAAAGAATTAAAATAATTCTGGTTGCTGTTTAGAAACTTGTTTCCTCTTCCCAGAGAGAAGACTAAGCAGTAGTCTGTGAAGGTTTTGCTTGTGTTTGGTGGCTTCCTATTTGAGTAGTAGCCTTTGAAATATTTTCCCAAAGTATTCTTTCTTGTATTTTCCATAGATCTCACATTCAATCATGTGTATATGGAGAGAGAGGTGAATATATATGGAAAAGAATATACACATTGGGTGCTGGAGAGCGATTAAGAGCACTGATTGTTCTTGTAGAAGACCCGGGTTTGAATCCCAGCACCCACACAGAAGCTAACAACTGTCTGTAACTCCAGTCCCAGGAGATCCGAAAGCTTCTTCTGACCTCCTTGGACATTGCACAACACGGGTGCACTTACCTACATGCAGGCAACACATGCATACACATAAAATAAAAATAATAAAATTTAATTTTTTTAAAAAAAGAATACACACATATAT
Organism: Nannospalax galili; assembly: GCF_000622305.1. Taxonomy (NCBI): domain Eukaryota; kingdom Metazoa; phylum Chordata; class Mammalia; order Rodentia; family Spalacidae; genus Nannospalax; species Nannospalax galili. Next base: position 228,918 of record NW_008350123.1, read on the forward strand.
ACCCATATATACCCAGAATATATTCGTGTACTTAATATATGAATAGGTATATGTACACCAACCCTTTTTCCAAAATGTTTAGGATTGGTTTTCTTCATATTTTTGATGATTTGAAATTTGGAAATACTTGAATATTCGTAATCAAGTATCTTGGTTATAGGGCCCAAGTCTAATGATAAAATTCATTTGTGTTTAGTATGTATCTTGTATGCATAGTTTGACGCTCTAGTTTTCCTCATAATCACACACCAGAGGATCTCACATTCAGTGTCTTGTGATTCACTTTTACTCAGAACTTCCACAATGTTCTTGATTATAGATTAAAATTTGCTTATGTCATAGTGGGATATCAGGATTCTCTCTGAAATCTTTTTGTGATAACTTGACATTATAGTGCCCCATATACCTGATGGAGTCATTCTCAGACAAATCAGAACTTGGAAGTTTACAAGGTAGGAAAAGAAATCCATTTTGTAGGACATATACTTGAAAAACAAATTAAATTACCTTAAAATTCCAATACACAAGTCATATATAAACTAATGTATGTATGTGCATATGTGTATCTGTATTTTTGCACTGTGCACGTGCATGCATGTATGTGTGTGCGTGCATGTGTGTGTGTGTGTGTGTGTGTGTGTGTGTGTGTGTGTGTGTGTGTTTGCTGAGAATTCTGTGAGATTACTGACTCGGTTAGGTAGTTCTTTAATATTGCTTAAGGTAGGGGTTAGTCAGAGAACATGCTGGGCTACAGACATCTAGACATCTAAATGGATCCTATGTAAACAAAGGTCACTAACTTACATAGCAATTACAATAGTCACCTGAGATCTTGACTGGCTGAAAACAGAATTCCACAATATTCATAAGTAGGGACTGTTTCCAAAGTGACTAGGGAGAGAGTGGAGATTAGTGAATCTTGTAGGGAAACTAGAGTGAAAAGTGATGCTCTAGAAATCCTATGAGAAATGCACATAGAGTTTCTGAACAATAATGCATATATATACCTGGGAGCTGCTTGGCAAGGAGCACTGTGGCAGACAGAAGAGACTTCCTTTATAGTGACAAGCATACCATACAGCACTCATCGAAGAAGCTTCCTTTTGCAACAGATGGAGGCTACTGCAGAGTTTCACATCTGATCAGGCACAAAGAACATATGTCTGGGAGATGCCCAGTAATAGGTGACACATCTGCAGTCAAATCTCCACAATGAAGGTTCATGGAACATAGCAGAATAAAGTGGTAGACAGAGGGCTAATGCATTTCTCAATTCTTGCCAGTGAGGCTTCCTTGTACAGCAGAGTATGATGCACACAGAAGGCCACAACTGGCCAAGTTTTAGAGAATAAGAGACTGTAGAGGATAGGGTGGACTCCTATATGGAGCCTCACCCATCCATTGCTCAGGGACCATTGTGGAAGAGGAGGCAGAAAGATTTTAAGAGCCAGGACTGGCTCATGATCATAGGGAGGTGGAGGATTCCAGGCCACAGGAGGCTTGCTTATGTGAGCCTGTGGCAGTGGTAGCATCGAGCATGGAACCCATGTCAACTCAAATAAGGGCCCAAAGGAGAGGTGAGAAATAGGTGGCCAGCCAGCAAGAGACTGAGAACTATTTGAGACTAGTTGCTGCTAGTGAGGGAGAGTACGACTTACATACGACCACTGGGTGGGCTGACTAGACTCCAGTGGACACATTTACGCTGAAGGACATTTGGGTGAAAATGCCTGAATGAATAGGACTTAGCACATATGGCAGAGTACATAGGATTCAGTGGGGGTATGGGGAGAGGCATGGATGTGGGAAGGGGTCTGGATTTGAGTGGAAAATATTGTATGAGACTAAAACTGCCCAGTAAAAGAAGTCATCTAAAAATTTATTTTTATTTTATGTGTATGTTTTGCCTGCATGTATTTAAGTGCACCCATGTCATGCAAAGTCTGTGGAAGTCAGAAGAGGGTGTCAGATACCCTGAAATTGCAGTCACCCATGGATGGTTATTAGCCATCATGTGGGTGCTGGAAATCAAACACAGGCTCTTTGGAGGAGCAGCCAGTGTTCGTAACCATTGAGCCATCCCTCCAGCCCCCTTGATTTTCATCCTTTTTTTTTAATGTGTATGCATGTACTGTCTTCATGTATGTAAGTGAACATTTTGTGCAATGCCTGCAGAGGACAGAAGTGACCATTGGATCTCCTGGAACTGGGGTTATGTACAGTTGTTAGTTACCATGTGGGGGTGGGATTCAAACCTGGGTCTTCTGCAAGAACAGCCAGTGCTCTTAACTACTGAACCATCTCTCAAGCCCCAGTGATTCTTTATATTACTACCAGCCTATACTCTAAATTAAGTTTTTTAAAGTTTTTAAATAATTGAATTAATCACAATAATAAAAATACTTTTGATTATATATTCATACAGATTTACTGAGTAACAATTAAAGAATATTCAACTTAAATGCTCCATAACTTTAATTACTTTGCTCTCATTTACTTTTTAATAGTTGCTATGATTTTGAAATTTAAGATAACTTAAATTTTAATTTTAGTTATCCTTATATCAAATATTCAAGGATTCTGAAGAGTAATAATTTGGGGGTGGGTTAAGGATGAATTCAAAAGCCATCAAATTTTTAGAATAAATTATTTCTGAATATATCGATTTTTCTCTCATTTTGACATTTATCATGATCTTGAATTTCACTTCCCTTGGAAACACTATTATTTTAAGCAGTTAACTATCAAATTCATGCAGCAATTGAAACATATCATTATAATAAAATATTTTCATAGCAAGTATGACCAGAAATTATTTCATCAGGGAACATTCAAAAGTAGAATTACTTTAAAGTTATATTATTATTTCTCAAAGATAATTTTTTTATACATGTGATGACTTATATTATGTATAGCTATTCATTTCTATCTGTAATGAATATCATACATATAGAAAATTCTGATAAGTATAAAGCCCCAAATCCTCTTTTTAGAGTATTTTCAAATGTAAAACAAAATAGTAACAATGTAAGATACATCAGTGCACATATCTCTTTTCTTCTTTTATGTAACAAGTTAGAAACTTGTTTTGAACAGACCACAGATGATAAACTGATGTGATACACGAGCTAACTTTAAGAGTTTAGTTTTCTCTGGGCACCTATCATTAAACCAGTTTATCAATTGCATTTGTAATTACAAACTTGTAAGGGGATAGTAGAAACTGATATTATTTCAACTTCAGTTGGATACATCAAAGGAGTAATGCTCTTGTTCAAAATCTTGGCACTCCACCCTGTGTCAATGAATGAGAATTTCTGAGCTGCAGCGTCTCTGTTTCACATTAGCTCAGCTGATACAAAAGCATAACTTGGTTTTGAATTGTTTGAACCAGCACAAATATTGAGTATCATAAACCATTTTTTTTGATGTATGATATTATGTTACAATAAGAGTTTTGTTTGTACAGTATTTATGAAATGATCAATGTCAGCTGATGAATTAAATCTAATGATAGCTATTCCACAAAAGCATGTGCAAATTCAAAGAGGTAATGATATTCATGTAGTTTTATTAAATTTTCCATTTTATGGTTTTTAAATATCAGTGATGTCCTTATTTCAAATTAATATTCTCTAAGAAATAGAATAGGATCTTATACAATATTTAAAATTAACCCGAGATCCAGGTGTATACTGTAATTATTTCAACAAGAATATCATAACCTATTCTTAAAATATCTTAAAAACGATATATTTTAAATGTGTCCTAAGAGCTATATTTTTCAATGTTGTGATTTTAGTTGTCTACTTAGGTCCAAATGCCTTTCTTGTTGAGATATCACACCACAAATCTCACAAAATTCATTATAATATTCAGAAAATCAATATTTTAAATATTCAAAAATTTTATTTTACCACATTCTAACAATTGAATTTCCTCCAGTTTCACTAATGGTAACTGAAGGTACAAGACACTTCACCAAAAAATGAGGGCTATATTTTTGTTCACATCAATAAAACAAGACAGGACATTTTCATTTTTCAGCATTTTCCAAGGCTCAAATCCACACAGAACAACAAAAGAGCCTGATTCACAGGGAGACATAAAGCTCACGTTGTAAGCAAGAAACCTTAAAATCAGAGTACCAAAAATATGCCTGTTCTGTGATGTGGCAGGGGAATCTGCCAGTTAGGGGGCCTTACAGAAACGACTAAATTGTATATATAGAAATATAAGCAGACACTTCCTATAGCATTTAGCTCACCTGATTAAGAAGGTCAATGTTTCTCAATGTGCGCTCTAGAATAGAAATTGTAGCATCAGTTCAAATAGAAGAGCTGAGAACTTCAAGGATGCTTCCATTAATCACATTATCTAAAGGTACAAGCTTTGAGAACTATGAAATATGTGGCAGATAGGTTAACTAAGTCACTAAGGAAAAGAGAGAAATAACATCTACCCTTCCTCTGTGTTTTTGTTATATGGAGTTCTCAAATGTTTGACGAGTGTGACCCCTCACACTGGTGAAGACAGATCTTATCAGTTTACTAGTTTAAATGTTAATCTTTTCAGAAAACACTCTCACAGACATCCAGAAATATTGTTTTGTCAGCTATTTGGAATACCTGGCAGGTCAAGTTGACACATGAAATTAAGCATCAAAGTGACATTGTTTTTATTACACCGAACAGTGAGGATGACTTTTCCATGCTTTGAAAGGAAAGGAGATACTCTATCTAACTTCCAGAGATATTAGAATGCCTATGTTTATTTACAGAAGAGACAATTTCTGGTTTTTATCTCTCTTTACCATCCAGATATTCTTAAAATTATGATGAGATGCAAAAAGGAGTTGTTTCTCAACTCACTAAATGAACATGAATATATTATATCCACCGAAAATAGAATCTCAGTAGCATATTACACAAGGTATGTCTGCCAAACAAATAGAAGATAGAAATAAATATTGGGGCCATAACAAAGTTAATGTTCCTTTATAATGTCTCAACTTAATATCAAAATATAAAATATCATTTTACTCTTTTACTGATGCAAGGCATTCACATAGTAAGGTTTAGATAAATATTATAGTCCTTCCAAGTTTTATATAAAATTGGAAACATTAATATAGAGTACCAAATTATTGCATGTTTATGGTAGGTATTATAGCAATACCAAAAATTTCTATTCTCTGAAATGTGTTACCATTTCCTTAGGGAGACATCAGGTTCACACATAAAGCAGAGAACTTCATCTGGGTACTGAAATGATAGATTTCAGGTATGGAATCAATATCCTATTGTTCCAGTTCATAAGCCATTTTAACATCTATTGCCTTAGCTTGTTTCTGTACCTCATTTATAATGCCATATTTTCTGATTTTAAAATTCAAAATTTTATCATCTCTGAAATAATCATGGATCTTATATGTGGTACATATAAATAAAGTGATTATATTTTTGAAAAGTACATACTCACATAGGATATGATGTTGCATAATTCCTCATTTTAAATATATCTTTTTCAATTTGAGATGAAAATAAAGCTCAAAAATGTGCACTTGCTTTCCCAGGACATTAAGGTAGAACTTGCTCTTATTCTTATGTTCTAAAACCTTGCAATCTAATAGCAAATGCGTTCTGTCTCACAATTTAACACATCCCAGGACTGCATAATCAAGGACAGTGAACGTTCTTTAAAAAGCAGCACTTGCTCAGATTAGCATAATGCCAGAAGGATCTTGTTTCATTTCCAGTTACAGTCTTTCCATGAGTTAAAATGTTCAGTGTAATAAAGCCAATGGGAAAAATAAAACAAAATACTATGTTTTTGCCTCTTCATCTGACTCATATTTTTCTCTTTGCTATGGATAATTTTTTTTTAATTTGTACCGTTCACACTTTGTCATAGTTATTTAAGAATTTCCAAGTTTGTAGTTTATTTTTAAGTTAATGTTCTGTTCTTCAAGGTATAGAGGACAAATATTTTCTAAATTTTCAAATTATATTTAAAATGAATACACAAAATTTTTAGTATTTATTGTTTTTATGTTTATAGCTATAGTTTATTATTATTGATACCATTATTTTGCATTTGTTATTTATTTGACTTTTGTTCATTTGTTTTAACTGGGCTTCTTTTTCATAATTTTTGGATGATCTATAAATCTGGCTGACAGGATAGACCACAAGGCCAGAGTATTGAAATGGCCAGAGTCCAGTTCTTAGAAATGGTGACTTAGTCAAGGCAACCATCTCAAAATGCACAAATAAGCACTAGAAATGCCAGAAGTTTGAAAGGAAGCAAATAAAGAATACCTCACAGATGTCAGGATATGGCCCCTTCATCCTCTTGAAGATACAGTTTGGTCTTAGCTGTGGATGCAGAAGCAGGAATAGCCCAAAAATGAGCTCCACACTTACAATAGTATGAGAGAACTGTAACAACTGGTACCCCATATTGTCTCTGACACACACACACACACACACACACACACACACACAAATTCTACATCTTTGTAATATGTAACTTTGTGTTCTAGTTATATCATAGTTTAAAACTTCACTGTTTTATAGTTTATCTAAGATTTTACCTCTGCAGGACTATTTATGTTCTATCATGGTAGAATGTTGCAGAGCAGTTAATTCGAAGCTTCTTTTTAGGTGAATGTCTATGAGTATAAAAAAATCAAAGAATTTGGCCTATTTTTGGATTCCCTGTGCCTGATAACTTATAGGAATACAAGACGTACATTTTGCTTCTTTGGATTCTCAGGTAACTCATGTTTTATGCTCTTTTCTCAATAAATAGGAATTAACAGAAATTCTACTTTGGTGACATCAGAAACATATGGATTTAATTTTTCTGAGTTTTTTTATTTTAAATTTGTTTATCTTTTTATTTTTCACAGAACCATAGAACCTACTTCATATCACCTGTGAACTGTTCTAAAAAATAAGTATTATTAAAACACATCATCCTACCTTTTATTACAGTCACTTTCTTACAAGATTATCTAGAGTTCATGGCTTCTTGATTTTCTCAAAAATGTTCAATCTCCCAGAACATAACTAACATTCCTCTGAATATCTAATATATATAATACTGTGCAGAATTGTTTTAAGGAAAGAGTGTTAGAAAAGGCCATATCTTAAGACAATTTGATTTCAACTTCATGTATAAATTGTTCTTTATAGTATATCTTATAAAAATTCATGAAACAGAATGTGAAGCATCCAGAGAAATCAAATGTATTGGCTACCCACTTGTGATAGGTATTATATTTATGTCATTGCTAGTTTATAAAAATAAACTATTGAAATTCTCTATTATCAAATATTAAGAAAAGGTGTTCAAGAAAGGGTTCAGTGAATAGAAACGATGCAATGCAAGGGAAAGGACATATAAGTGGAAAGACACATAAGTGGTTTTTGTTGTTGCTTTTGTTTTCTTCCTCATCTTTTATTTCATAGAGACGTGGTCTCTGTGTAGCCCCAACTGGCCTGGAACTCCTGATATAGACCAGGCTGACCTCAGTCTCACAGAATTTGCCTGCCTCAGCCTCCTGAGTGTTGTGATTAGGCCTGTGCCACCACATCCTACCAACACAAAAATTTTGGGAGAGGATGAAGTGCTTACTGTTTTTCTAGTTTTAACTCTGTCACAGTCTTTTATATGAGTGTGTTCAGTGTATATAAACTGCGTACAAACATAATTAATAGTCAAACTGTAAAACACTATATGAAATTCCATGGCTTCAGAATGGCCATTATAACAGTAAAAAAGTTCATGGAGACAAAGTTTAGAACTGGGCAAGTGTTTGGTTGAGTAAGTACCTTAATCTAGTTGTGTAACATTTTCATTTGTGATTTTATTACTATAAAGTGATTACGCTAATTTTTAAAGGCAAATGTCTTTTCAACAGTCATTGCAATGGCATTTTTCACAATTTCATATTTTCAAGACAGTATTATACAGCCTTCCCTAGAGACAGGCAGATAAAGAGTCTTATAAATTGTACTACACCTGAGCCATTTTTAAAAATCTGTCTTCTATGATACTGGGAAGATGGCTCTGTGGAGAAAGCAAAAATGAAAAGAAAAAGAATCTGAGCTCAGTTCCCTAATATCCAAGCTAAAAATCAGGATTAGTCGCACATGACTGTAACTGCTGTGCTGGGCATGGGGAAGGCAGGAGCTGGGTGGGCAGTGAGTGTAGATGAATGGGTAAACTTCAGATTCATTCAGCTGTCTCAAAAAATAAGGATAGTGTTCAAATAAGTCATCTCTCTTCAACCTTTGACTTCCATATTCACAGGTACCTGCATAATACACACAGACACAAATCAATCAATCAATTTGTCCTCTCTAACTAGAATAATAACAAATAATCCTGACTGTCTAAGAAAGAATTTTGCCAATAACAGTAATGAAATTTCAAAGTGTTAGTCATCGTATTTTTTAATAATTGAAATCATTATCATACTTGAAATATTTTTATCATTCTCTTCAGGTAACATACTTTTGGGAATTGCTTTAGAATATGGGCTTATTGAGTTACAACAACCTAATCATTTCCTACTGGGTCTTCAAGCACGGCTCCCAAACTTTGAGTAAATGCAAATATGTGGAACTCTGTATCTCTAGTCACTTTTCCAGTTGTATTTATAGTTTACCTAAGGTTGTATCCTTAACTGCTGAGGTCAGTTGTCCTGCTTTTCTGTGATTTGTACAAAATTTGCGTTTAGTGGATATTAGTAACATGTCTGCACTATCATTATATTTTTGAGATTCTTCCACATATTCATTGAAAATTCATGCATTTGAATGGAAACCTTACAATATATCATGACTGTTGCTAGTGTTCCCTGGAGTTATATTCATTTGGATCACATTTTTTAAAACTTACTGGAGGTGGACATTGACACATCACAAACAGGCAAGCATGTTGACACCAGACAACAATTTGTAGGACTTGATGTCTCCTTCTACAAAAAAATTTCTGGGGATTGAACTCAGACCATCAGATGTGGTATAGGAACCTTTATTTGCTGAGTCACTTCCACCAGCCTAAGATATTCTGATTTATTTTTTTTAATTGTATCTTTCCCCCCTGAATGTACAGACACACACATGTGCCACAGTCTGATTCTGGAACTTGATGATTCTTGATTTCTACAATGCAGGATTTCTTTTTTTCTGCTGTGGTAAGCACTCAAACATTCCTGAATGTCAACTTCCAAGCAATTCTCTTGTCTTGCCTCACATCCCTGTGAGGATTCTGAGCTTACAGATGCCTGCCCTGCATATGACCTTTTACATGGGTCCAAAGGGGATCAAGCTCCAGTGACCAGGTGCCCATGGCTAGTGATTTTACCAGCTGAGTCATCTCTCAGAACCTGAATAATCTTTATGCCAATCAGAACATTGAAATGCATGCTATTATTGTTTAATAAAAGAAAGGAAAGGAAGGGAAGGGAAAGAACAAGGAAAATGAAAAGAAGGGAAAATAATAAAGAAAATTAATAAATGTGAATGAAAGAGACCTCTCTGCGATTTGTAATGAGAAAGGCTTGCTTCATACCTGTTGAGGGCCTGTGGCCTTCTGGAGTGGATAACTCTCCCCAGGCTCTGCATTCTGGAACCTGTGTAGACTCAGAAGCTGCTTCCTGAACAAGGCTTATTTCACATCAAGGGAGAGTGTGACAACTATGTCCAGTGCATTAAATTTTGCTCAGACGTGACATATATCAATTGCACTCACATTGCATTGGCCAAGAAATTTGCTTATGAAGCTTTTTATACACTCAGCCAAGGAGAATAAGACAATGATACTATGTATCAGATCCTTTTGGCAGAGCTATCAATTAAAAGAACTTAATTCTCTTTGATCAGCACCCTCCTCTAGATTTATCAAGCCTTTGACTAACCTTGTCAATCCTTCTTTATTTAGTTCCTGTATTTCACTAATTATACTTTTGATATTTGCTATGCACTTCTTACAGTCTTTGACTTAATATTTTTACCATATCCTAACTTCTTGAGAAAGATTATCTCATTGATTATCATTTTTAGTTTTAATATTTATGTTTGATGATAGATTTTCTTTTCTGTAAAATTTCATTTGTTAACATATCTTAGTGATTTTAATATATGCTATTTTATGAATATTCAAAAACATTTTCTAAACTTCCATAATTGATTATTCAATTAATGTTAATTTGCAAGTGCATTAAGATTTTCTAACTTCCTTTTAAAATATAATTTCTTGCTTAATTGCTGTTATTGAAACACTGTGCATGGTTTCCATACCATAAACGTTTTCTCAGTCATAAGAAAGTCGTTATATTTGTTGGTTCCTCTAACTAGGGATATTTCTCTTAATACTATGGGCAATGTACTCTTTCTTGGGTACTTTATGCTGACCTTCCCAGATGCAGGTTAATGATACCATATTTGTAGCTTGCAATCAGCCATGGCAGCCAAATTTATACCATTAAGTCAGCCTATGTTACAAATCTAAAAGCCAGCTATATGGTATTTGCTGGCACAATTCTGGCTATAACTTCATGTACATGTACATATGCATTATCAATCAGGGACAGCAGTACTGTTACATGTTCTCACTAAAATCATGAAAATTTTTTTTCTAGATCTATGCATTCATCTAGGATATATTTTGAAGCTGTGTGGTCAGATACAATTCTTCTGGCTTACTGCTGAATTGATATTTTTATATACAACACATAAACTCATTCTTATCTCTGGGGATGTGTCAGTCTTGTCTTAAAAAACAGTGCCACACCTAGCCTGTGGCAAGAGAGTGGCACAGTGGGTGTTCACAGCCATTTCCTGGATTCACCTGCTGCCAGGTCTCTGCACCTGAAGTAGGTGGCTAGGAATCCTGGGTGCTGCATGTCTGCCAGTCCTCAGATGTATTCTTTAAGATTCACTGTCAAGAACATTAATATAAATTGATTTGTTTATAAGACAAGATTTTAGGAGTATATAAAAGAGAATATCTGAAGTATACTCTGTCTATATTATGTCTTATTGTTTTAAACCTGTAGCAAAGAACTCAAATATATATATTGTACAAAGGTCCCTTTCTATTGTCTGTTGTTTCTCTGTGTTGTAATTTGTTTCATTTAACTGGAATTTTAATTTTTTAACAGTTTATTGGAAATTGGATTTTCAAATAACTTTATACTAATATTTTTCTCTGTCATGATAATATTCTTCTAAGGAGAGTTTGCATTTAGCCCTGCCAGTCCTGCAGGAACAGCACCTTTCAGACTCCCAACAATCAATGAACAAAGAGAATTTGGGCTAGCTTGAAGCTGAACTTATTTACCAGTGGCAATTTATCATTTATCACTCAGATTTATCCTTTACATTCATGATTTCAAAGGATCAACTTAAAGCAAGGGAGTCCATCAAAGACTTATGGATTCCTTTGAGTTTAGCCCCTTACTCTTGAGCTTGGTGCCTACAAAGTTATCCCTCAACTCCTCAGCATTTCTTTCTCTCTTAGAACAAATTTCAAAAGCTTCTTTTCTAAAGGTCACATGGGAATCTTATGCTATAGAAGCTAAAAAATGTAAAAACTTTTTAAATGTAGTTTCCTTATAATGGGGGTGGAGGGGGTGATAATGTCCCTACCAGACAGCACAGGCTAGAAAAGAAAAGGCCCAATGACAGGGATGGGTTCCCTGCTATGGTGTTGTTGAGCAGAAGGGTCCCTTAGACCCCCAAACAACTACTGGCTATTTCCATTGCTCCTGGTTTCCCACCAGAATTTGGTGATAAGACACTATGGCTGAAGACAATATATACGTGTGTTGTAGAACAACAAAAAAAGGAGAAATCAAGCTAGAAAGGACGTTAGAGCATCATCTCTAATGGTTAGCTTTCATAGTGCTAGGAGACATTGTGCATGTTACTGTAAAAGACATCATAAATCTTGTTCAGCTGAAAGTCCTGCAAGCTACAATAACAACTAGCCTGACAAGATATATGCTCATTGGTGCAACAGTGGCATGAATTTATGGGAATGACCAACCACTTTATGATTGGATTTAAGGTTGGCTTCACCTGGTTCTGTTATCAGATCTAGGAACCTGTGGCTAGAAGATTCACCAGCTGTACCAGAGAAACTACTATTATTATTCTTCTAAGTGGGCAGTATTAAACTGAGTACTAATGATTTATTGTTTTACCCTTAGATTAATGCATCTTTCAGTTCTCACTAGAGAAGCTTTATCTTGCAGCAGATGGTGATTAACAAAGAGACCCACAACTGATCAACATGCAGAAAAAAAGATTGTGGAGTATTCAACCCTAAGTATGACATCTATCCCACATTCTCTCCTCCTAAGGCTCAGGGACCACTGGAGAGGAGTGGGTGGAAAGATATTAAGAGCCAGATGTGGTTGATAACTACAAGGTATCTGTTTTCCAGTCAGAAAGTGAATTACTCATATTAACACACTGCAGTTATTACAGCATGCATATATTATATTCACACAATTCAAGTCAATGATTTTGTTATTATAAGTCTATATTTGCAATGATAAAATAACAGTTTATAAGTTTGTAAACATTTATGGAAAAATGTGGTAGAGTCGTGTGTGTGTGTGTGTGTGTGCATGTTGCTGCATGTGTGTGCTTATTAACAAATGAAAGCCAGAAGACAAATTTGGGTGCCATTCTTCAGGCAATGTCTATCTTTTTTTCTTGAGACAAAGTCTTTTACCAACCTGGACCTCCCAGTGTAGGTTAGCGTGGCTGGCCAGCACAATGCAGGGATACACTTGTCTTCTTTTCCAGCACTGGAATTGCAAGTTCATGCCATTAATCTCAGCTTCTTAAATGTGGCTTTGGGGGAAGGAACTTGGATCTTAATTCATGTAAGGTAAGTATGTTACTCACTAAGCTATCTCCCCACTATTTAAGTTTTCAAGATTCAAATCTTTAAAAAAAAAAAACTCTTATTTTTAAGGATACTTACAGTCTAGTGAAGAACATAGCTGCTTAACATAAATTGAAGAGAGAGGTCTGCAAGGAGTGTGCAGTAAGTAATCTGAGCAAATGCTACTTGTGTGGATTGTGGGGTGAATAGCTTGCTGTTGTCTCATAAGGTGCAAACATGAGATTGTCTTTTCTTAGTCTTTTCTAATAGTATGGGTCATCATTCTGGCAGCAATGGATATGAGAGAAAAGACTGCCGCTTTCCATTCCACTCACCAAATATTTGACTTTAAGAACAACATGAACGTGGACTGTGGAGCAAACTTTGTGGGTAAATTGCTTACTGTTCAAACATGAAGACCTGAATTTTGGATTCCCATGACCCATGTAAAAAGACAGGTGTGGTGGTGTTAAGTCAGTAATCCCAGAACTGAGAGACCAGACAAGAGGATGCTGTGAGCTCACTGGTCAGCCAGTTCTGCCAGTTGGAGCTCTCAGTTCAGTGAACTATCCCTCTCATAATGTAAGGTCTGGAGCAATAGAAGACATCCAATGCCAAACTCTGGTTTCCACATGTGCATGTCCCAATGAATGAATTCACAGACTTACACACACATGCACAATAAACACACACACACACACACACACACACACACAAATAGAATCTGAAATTTTAATAAAAGAACAGTTTGGATTTCAAAGTGTAAGTCTTATTTAGGCAAGAAGTGTTTTGCACCTAACACATACACAATAAACCTTTGTCAAAATAAATGTATTTCAGCTTCTGTGAACCTTGTTAATAAACAATGCTAGGTCTTCATAATTTTCCTATTAGAATTTGAATACTTTACTTTTTTGCACAATAATAATGTTTTAAAATACAGCCTATGTATAAGAAATAGCATATATATAATATAAAAGAATTGAGTAGATACCTGCTTATATAAAATACAACACTTTTTCAAATAGAAAGTAAAATTTTAATATTTACATGTCCACTTTCTATGCAAATATATTTTGACTGAAAATATGAGACAATGATTGACATTTATATAGTTGAGATTAAGATTTATTTTAAAAATAAGAAAAATATATTTTGCAAATTTATAAACATTCAGGATCCAGTCTAGTTGGCTTTACAAATGAAAGGTCCCTTTCTGGATAGTGTGAATTCTCATAGCTGTAGCACTGGATCCTGCTTATTCTTGAAGATGGTGTTTATCCATACTAAATCAGGAAAAATATGAATCTGAAAATATGAAAAATATGACTAAACCTAATCTGGGTGAACTCATTACTTCTGTGTGTCCAACAAATTTACACTATCTATTAGAGTTGATAAAATGAGATTGAAACCTGTACTATTAGAGTCAATATAGTATTATTATACACTATTGGATTAAATTTGAAAAAATTCTGTAATAAAACAATTTAGAAAAGATATCTCTTTCAGGAGAAATAAGAAATCATTTTGTCCTTTGTTTCTCTTACTCTGTGATTTTTCCTCTCCTGTCTTACAGGGATCTGACAAGGTTGTCAAACTGATATTACCAGAATTACAAGGAGTGGTCTCATGGGGCGAGGACTATAACAACATGCTAGTTATGTAGTATAACTGAAGCAAGGAGAATTGCTACTTTTGATCCAGTTCTTTAAAGGAAGGTAATTGCAAGTTGGTTGTTTTGTGCCATTTTAAAAATGTCAGTACAGTTTTAAGATTTTATATAGCCCAAGGGTTTTAAACTTAAATTGGATCCAGCAAGAATAGAAAAGTTTTAAAGACAAGTCAGGAAATAGTCATGTAGTGTGGTAATCAAGCAGAATTCTTAACAAAATAGCAGTATAAAATACATTCTGTCATTTTCAGTTAAGTGATTAACCAATAATTCACAAAGGAACCTATTAAAATTAGATATTTAGCAAACATTATGGTTTTTTTTTTTCCTGAATGACCTGATAAATGGTTGCTTTTGCTGTTCATGCTAATTTTAGCATCTCGACACTGTGTGTTTGAGATTTTTATTATGGCAATTACAAGCATCAAGATTGCTATAGGCATAACCTAAACATTTTTTTACATTTTCTTTATTTTTAATGAGAATAATGATGTGTAACTCAGACTAATATGTAAGAAATTTGCCAAGAAGAGGAATGAAATAACAAAATGACTATCACTTTTTTTCTGTTGACAATTAAAACTCAGTTTCAGGGTTAAGGATGTAGCTCAGTGGTAGAATACTTGTGCAGCATGGAACTCTGAATTCAATCTCACAACAAAAATTAATTTATGAATTAACACTTATTTTTCACTACTAAAAATTTTACTGTATATATGCCACATGTTGAAAACCAAGAAGATAGGCATAATACACTATAATTTGTAATTTCTTCTCGTTTAGAGTTTCTTTTTTAAAGACCCCTTACCCTATCTAACACCTCTCTTATAGCCCCCTCACCCACGAGATTTTTTTTTTATATTTCTTAAGGCCTATTGAGTCAAGTTGTTGTCACAGAGTTTACAGTTCCATGGAATCATTTATGGTTTTCTCCCTTGGCAGTTTCTATACTATCTTCTGATACCATGGGAACTAGTCTTCAGGAAGGAAACTTCCAGATCAGCTTGATTGCCTCAAGTTCAATGTCCAAAGCATGCCCTGTCTTCAGCAATGCAGTCTTAAATTCAAGTTCAGGGAAATAATGAAGGTCTGTTGCAATATCCTGTGTTATTTTGAGAGTGTCTCGGGGTACACTAACCAACAACTCAAAGGTAGTTTTCCCTGCTTGTCACTGTGGTTTTAGTTATATAGAACTTAGTTATTACACACACACACACACACACAAACACACACACACAAACACCCACTCACACACACATACATTTTATGTATTTTTCAGTAGGTTGTTGAACTAATACACTTCCCTCTAGTTTTTCACACCACTTAAAGCACTAATTATCTCTTCTCTCTTTTTTCCACTATTACCTACCTTATTTCCTCCCAGGTTAAAGTACCCCTATTTTCCAGGTTTTCCCCTTGATAACATCTGTCTCTGACTGTTGCGGGTTCTCCTCAGGCCAACTGTGAAGACCCTGACCTGAATCGGGTCCCCTACCGATTAGGGGGGGCAAGAGGTGCAGAGTCAACACACAGACCCTGGGAGTTGGATAGAAGCAAGCACTAGGTGAGATGCTGCAGGCTCGTTTAATGCAGGAGGGGGCAGGCCTTATATTTCCCTTTTCTTGGCCCCCAAGTCGCTTTAGTCAGCGTATTGTTTTCGGATTGGTCCATGCCACACTGTCAGCAGTCACTGGGCTCGTGAGCAGGGTACAGAGGCATGGGCTCCTTTTGGCGGGCTATTTGTGGACCAAGAAGTGAAGTGAATTCTCACTGAATCCCAGGGCTCTGAGTCCGCACCATCTTTGGAGGCCTCCTGCTACATTTCCACCCCTTTTCTTTAAAAATGACTGTCCAGTGAGAGCCTGTAGGCAGCTCCACCTCAGGATGACCCTAGGATCATGGACTGTGTCTGTCTTAGACTGTCCTATTAGGGCAAGAACCTTACCCGTTATTGGAGCATGGGCATACACGTCCATGTCCTGGCTTAGGTTGATTCAGTCCAACAGGAGCTTACCCATCATTGACTACCAGCCCTCCAAGGTGTATCATCCCAGGGGATCAACCGAGATGGGGAATTATCTGTAGGAGGCCTCGTACATTTGTGCAAGCCAAGTCTCTTGGGCTGCATAGGGCATGTTGAAATCATCTTCATGTAGTGCTCTGAGGGCCTGATACACTGAGTGATTGAATTTTTTCTGACTGCAGGAATGAAGAACAAGGCATTTAAGAAGTAGAAAGAGAAGACTAATTATGCCTGTCAGGAGTAGGTAAGTGTCGATCCAAGATGGGTCAAACAGTACTTTTAGATTAGAGGCACTCCTGGCATAATCTTGGACAGTCAGGTTGAACAGCCCAATGCATGAGGATACATTGTTGGTAGTGAAGCATACAGAGTGATTTAGGGGCCAGGAGCCATTGAGTATTCCCAGGAAGTAACTGGGTCCATGATGGGGAGGCCAAGCATAGAAGTTGCTGAGTAGAGGGTAGGGAAGGCTGGGGAATGAAGCGATAAGAGGAAGAGTATAGGCAGGGAGGGGACCAAGGCCCAGAGGTCATGGGCCATGGCAGGGGCAAGGAAGAGCAAATCAATTATCCAGATTATCCAGATAGTGGCAAGGCCTCTGGGTCCTGGGGGTCTGGTTGGTCAGTTGCTGGTCTCACATCTCTCGCTGGAACCCATACTGGCTTTGTTTCTCTCTGAGGAAAACACACAAGCATAGCCTCACCCTCTTGTTAACAAGGGGGCGGGCAGTTGCCATTGACATGTTACGGGGTCCTTCCCATAACTAGGGGAAGGGGTGTAGGCCTAGGTATGGTAGCCCAGTGTTTGTAAGCTGGGCTCAACCAAATTTTGTTGAAGGACAGGAAATTAATGCTGAATAGCACTTCAGTTAGAGCCAGGTGCAGGTCCCTTTTAGACTCAGGGGTAGCAAATTTTTGTAATGTTTTTTTGAGGGTCCTATTTGCCCGCTCCACAATGGCTTGTCCCTGTGGATTATAAGGGATGCCAAGGGAGTGGCTAATTTTCCATGTTGACAGGAATGATTGGAATTGTAAAGAGGTGTAAGCTGGCCCATTATCAGTTTTTAGGGTCCATGGCACTCCTATTACCAGCATTGCTGATTTGACCACCTTAATGGCGTGTGAAGCCTTTTCATCAGTTTGAGTGATGGAAAAAAGAAAGGAGGAGTAGGTGTCAACAATGACATGGACATACATAAGCTTACCAAAGAAATTATAATGGGTGACATCCATTTTCCAGAGGGCATTGGGTAGGAGACCATGCGGGTTAACTCCATATCAACTGAGGGGGCTTAAGGGAGCAAGGGGTGCACATGTAATGCAAGATCTGCTCAGATGTTTACATTGAGAGATGGGTAGGTGGGGTAGAAGGCAGTGCAGACTGTGAAGAGAAAGGTGAAATTGTTGGTGTAAGGCTCTGACTTGTTCTAGTAGAGGAAGCTCTACAGACATAAGTTTATCTACTTTGTCATTTCCTTTGCCAAGATCCCAGGGAGCTTGGTGTGTGATCTTATGTGGGAGATGTGCCAGGGCCATTGTCTGTTATCTAAGATAATCTGGAGAGCTCTCATAGTTCTAGTAATGGGATCCATGTGGCCTTTTACCCGAGCAAAGGGAAGACATCTGAGGGCCTGAACCGCATAGTGGCTGTCGGAGAATATATTGAGCGGCTCAGTCTGGCAGACTTGGAAGATTTTTCCACACCACAGGAGCTCCACCAACTGTACAGAGCCAGGATAGGCTTGTATATAACAGGTGTCATCTTTTCCCTTGTGCTGAATGACAACACCATAATGGGACTTAATGGCATCTGAGAAGGCTAGCGTGGCTAAAGGTAGGGGTTTTTTGCAGGGGGAAGCGTGTGGCTGAGTGGTGATTTCCAAACTCTGTGGGACTACTCCCTGATGTTAGCCGAAGGCTCTTAGTCCTTTGAATGGACTCTGCTGCCTGCCTGGGTGTAGACAAAGACCCCCTATCTATACATCTTTCTAATGCAAAACCTGGTCATGCAAGGACCAGTTAACTGCTCTTAGAGCGGGTCTCCAGTTCTCTGAAATGTGTGGTCAGGCTTACACTGTGGACTAGCTGCTAACTTGAAGGAAATATCATACTTAGAGCTAAGCCTCGTTAGGTCCGAGGTAGCCAGGTGGATCCACACCAGGGGGTCTTGCTGCCATAGTGCCCCCAAGTGCCATTTTTAGTCCAGAGGATCAAGGCCAGTAATGGTTCTGCTGGGTCGTGACATCAGAGTGACACAGACCAGAGTATATGATCTATCTTATTAAGAAGATCCTTAGCTGACTGGGTGAGAGGGAGCCTTGAAGTTGGTGAATTATGGCCTTCCCCAGGGAGAACAAGGCCCAGAATTCTGGGACTAGCATAGTTTGAGCCAGTTTATAGTCCCACAGAGTTCTTGGAGCTCTGTCAAGGTATATACACTTTTTTATAAGGTGGAAGGGTTAAGCGGTTTAATTACAGTACCTATATGGTAGCCAAGGAAGGTGAAAGGTTGGATGTTTTGTAACTTGTCTTGTGCAATGTGGAGACCTAGACATTCTAAATCAGCAAGCAGACTGGGTATTGAAGCCTGTAAAGTACTGTGATATTTGTGTGCTATCAGTATGTCATCCATATAGTGGATGACAATTAGGTCTTTGGGGATGTTGGTTAAGACCTTTGTAACATATAATTGACAGATTGTGGGGCTATTTTTCATACCCTGTGGTAGTACCTTCCATTATTATCTCTTGGCTGTTCTTTGAAAGATGAGCTCCCATACTGTGAAGGCAAAGTGAGGTCTATCTTGTTCCTCTAGGGGGATTTTGGAGAAACAATCTTGGATATCAAGCACTATGATATGATGGGATGGGGGGATAGCTGTAGGCTGTGGTAAGCCCGCTTGTAGCAAGCCCATCTTTTCCATCTGGGCACTGACTGCTCTAAGATATTGGACGAGTCTGTATTTCCTCGATTTCTTTTTAATAACAAATATTAGGGTATTATGTTTACTTAGAGAGGGCTCGATGTGGCCAAGCCTCAATTGTTCAGCTACCAAATTTTGAGGGCAGATAATTTAGGTTCTATTATAGGTCACTGGTCCACCCAAATGGCATCATTAGAGAGCCAGGTGATGGGCATCGGCTCAGGGGCCAAGATTGGAGTCGATCCCAGGTGGGCAGTGGCCGTTAGGATTGGGGGTGTTGGGCAAGGTGTTGTCCTTTCCCTGATAGTCCCAAGTAATCGTGGAGCATGATATCATCATAAAAGCACGGTCATCTGTGGTAAGGACCATGCCCATGTCCTCTAGGACATCTCGGCTCCATAAGTTACGGGGAACGTCTGCTACTATAGGGGTAACTGTGCCCTGTTTCCCATCCAAGTCCTTCCAAAATACTGGACATGTGACCAGCTTGGTACATTGTGTGCCACCAACTCCTTTCATTGGGGGCCTGGCTGGTATTTCCAATGAGGGAATTTAAGGGATTCAGTTTCTGATACAATGGTGATATCAGCACCTGTGTCTACTAGGCCCTTTATGGCAACAACTAGGAACAGGGTCATTAGTGGGGAGTGGTTGAGGATTGGGAGAGTCCATAATATCTGTCTCATTTCCCCTCTTGTGGGCAGGGCTGAGGGGCACCCCGGGTGAATTTAAAGGATCCGAGTCTGGTTGAGGCTGTGACCTACAGTATTAGCCCAATGGAACCCTCTTTTGCACTTGGGGCAGCAAGTCTTGGTGCAGGGTGTACCTCTTGGGCAGTGGCTATGAAAGTGGCCAAGCCCCCCACAGTTCCAGCAGCCTTCCCGTGCACCAAAGTGGGTGGATTTTCATTGTGACAAAAAAGTCTCCGAGGCGGTCAAAGCCTCAATAGGACCCACCCTAGGGTCTAAGTCTCTAGTAGTGAGTCCCCATTTGTGAATGTTATCATTGCAGACAGGTGTGATAGCATTATGAGTAGGGATGTTTAGTCCCTCCCAAGTTAATTGTTTGATAAGCCCCTCTTGGGTGGGTCCAGACTCCCCCCTCCACTCTATTGCCTCGGTGACACGGGTAAGGAAGTCTGTGAAGGACTCCCCTGACTGTTGAATCAAATTATGGAGATAGACTTGTGGGTCACGGTGGGAGCAACATTTAAGGGCCTTAAAGGCCAAGTCAGAAACTTGTTGAAAATAAGCATGGAGGCCAATAGTAGACTGGGAGATAGGGTCAGCATATTGTCCATGTCCCGTGAGCATGTCCAACATAATGTTGAGGCCATATTGGAGATTTAGGCATGCCTGGTTTTCAGCCTGATCATCATAGGCTGCGTGCCAGTTTAGAAAGACTGAGGAAGAACCTGTCTGAAATATAGGGAGTCAGGGCCTGATTGCTCAGCTGCCTTACGGATAAGAAGGAGGGGCACATTAGCAGGGGAAGAGAGTGATGGTTATGGGGGGGAGAGAGTAATTCCTCCCACAGGTAATGGGGCAGGGGAATTTCTGGGCATGGTAGCTCTAGGAGAGTATCCTGAGATATAGGCAAAGGAGCTCCTTCCTTATTGGAAGTGGGCGCAGAGGCGGCGTCCACCTCTGGGTCCAGGGGGTACAGGAGGTCTGGGGGTGAGGTAATAGCCAGATCTACAGTAGATTGCTCCCAGCAGTGTTTCTTGTGGGCTGAGATGACTTCCTCAGGAGAGCATTTAAGGCTAGCAGTGATGGCTAGGAGGATCAGTACAAACGATGTGGGGGGAGTGATCCCTGACCCAACCTCCCTTTTTCAGGCCAGGAAGAGGACCTGCATCCATGTGTCAGGGTCCCACATGTTTTCAGGGGAGACCCATGGAGCCAAATTAGTGGCTTCATCCTAAAAGTGTTCGATATCTTTTGGTTTCACTTTCAACCCTCTGGTTTTAAGGAGCACCTTGAGTGCTGCCATTTGTGGTTCCCTGCATTGTGGTGGTAAATTGCACATTGTGGGAGGGTCTTGCAAAGGGGAATTCACCATAAAAGCAGAAGACAAGGATGACTACCAAGAGGGCACAAAGGAAACAAAGAAGGATTGTGAGCCACTCGGATGTAAACCGCCCCAACATGGAAAGGTGTATTGGATCCAAATATCTTGTGCTCAATGAAGGATTTCTGTAGGCCATGACATCTCCAGTTGTATGCTCACATGGTGTCTCCAGGACAGACAACAGGGTGACCAGAAGCCTGGGCTCTGAGTTCAGGATCTATCAGCCCTTATGTGAACTCACTGTGATGAGCCAAGAAGGGGGAGATGCCAACGTGGGCTTCAGGACCACATGGAGGAGTGTGCCTCCCTGATCTATAAAACTAGTCCAACAATGAAGATGAGAGACAGGGTGGAGGAGACAGAGGAGTGGGATATTCGCTTATCCTTGAGCAGCTAAAGAAACAGACAAATCCAGGGGCCTACTTACAGAACGAACCGAGGTTCTAGCTGTCGCCAACACTGTGGGCAGGGGTCCTTGTTCGGACAGCAGGTGTTGTGGGTTCTCCTCAGGCCAGCTGTGAAGACCCTGACCTGGATGGGAGGGGGGGAGGCAAGAGGTGCGGAGTCAACACACAGACCCCAGGAGTCAGGTAGAAGCAAGCACTCGGCGAGGTGCTGCAGGCTCATTTAATGCAGGAGGGGGCAGGCCTTACATTTCCCTTTTCTCCACCCCCAAGTCCCTAAGTCAACATATTGTTTTCTGAATGGTCCAGGCCACACAGTCTGTCAGCAGTCACTGGGCTCATGGGCAGGGTACGGAGGCGTGGGCTCCTTTTGGCAAGCTATTTGCAGACCAAGAAGTGAATTCTTGCTGAATCCCAGGGTTCTGGGTCTGCACCATCTTTGGAGGCCTCCTGCTACATCCGACTATTCCCGTCTCTCAAGAGCCTACTTCTTTTTTTCAATCCCAATGGTCCCTTTCCATTTCCTGGCTCTTAAAGTTACATCAAAATATATGCCATGCCAGGCGTAGTGGTGCACATTTTTAACCCCAGCCCTTGGGAGGCAGAGGAGGGCAAATTGGGGCTAGCCTGGCCTACATAGTGACTTCCAGATGGGCTAGAACTAGGCAAAAAAAGAAAAAAAAGAGAGAGAAAAAGAAAGCTATATACACTACATATATCTAAGGATTTAGAGCTAAGATTCACATGTGATAGAGTATAAATGTTGTTTTTCTGAGCCTGTGTTACTTCACTGATGAGAGTTTCTAGATTCATCCATTTACCTGAATATAGAGTTTTTAAACAAGGTCCCTTTATTTTTATGCACTCTTTACATATATGGACATAAGAAATCATAAACACAATTTCTTTGAATTCATTGCTTTTTTGTTTTTTAAAGAGACTCTCTGCCCCTAGAAAGCCAACTAATACTCTTCTGAGTATGTTATCTACTTACTATTGCATAGGAGCTTCCAAAGAAAAGTGCATGGAAAAGAATTATTTTCTAGGATTATTCATTTTTAAATTGCAAGTAAAACTTTTTGTCTGGTTATTAGAACATTCAATGTGTATTATAAAGGCATGGCAAACTGAAAGTAAAGGTTCAAGTTCAGTAGATTGAAATGATATCCAACCTTCTTTCATGTCCACCATACAGATTTTTGACAATGGGTTATTTATTTGAATGTAGCAAAATGTAATTAGTGATTATAGTGATAAGCTTAGTTTTAATATTAA
This sequence comes from Nannospalax galili, assembly GCF_000622305.1. Taxonomy (NCBI): domain Eukaryota; kingdom Metazoa; phylum Chordata; class Mammalia; order Rodentia; family Spalacidae; genus Nannospalax; species Nannospalax galili. The sequence continues at coordinate 252,199 of NW_008350123.1, forward strand.
CATTAAGTATACTTTAATAGAAACATCTGGAACTGGCAAATGGTAAAGTTCAGTTATCCTCACAATTTGTTGCATCCTATAGACATTCTGAGAAATCTGAATACACTACAGCGCTGAGACACCTCTCCAAGACTGTGAATCTGAAACCCAGGGGAGGGCCTGAGCATTGGTCTTAAAAAAAATCTCCTCAGGTGACAGAATATTGAGATTTATGTGGAGTATTGAGAATCTCTGTGCAACTGTTTAAAGGAACAATACTTAATTATATCATTCAAGCAGTAACTGTATTCAAGTGCAATTTTACTTAATTTATTCTGACAAACTCACAATTCATTTATTATTCATTCATTATTCATTAAGTCTGCATTTATAGAATGTCTGCTGACAGGTGAGTACTTGTAAGATGTTGACAACTTGTGATAAATGTTTGGGTTTTATCTTCAAAGTCTTTACAGACATAAAAGTAAATGATTATTCTATTTAGGTTTCAATTGCCATTCACAGATTGTTGCATAAGTAGTTATGAGAGAAAAGCAATTTCTTTTCAATTCTTTGTGGTTTCGAAATATTCAAGCAAGTTTTTTTTTTCCCTCAAGGAGTCTTAAGATATTTTTTCTCCTAATTTTCTTTGTTCATTTCACTGTCAAATATTTAGCACATTTTATAATCTCAACATTGTCAACATTTTCACGCAACTTAGCACAGCATTAACAAATGTAGCATCCCTTTTTAACCTCTTACCACTCTCTCTTTGTATTTGATTTTCAATGTGACATGTTTTTATCATTTTTTTGTATATGTGCATACTTATCTATAGGAAGGATACACAACAATATTTATAATCAAGGTAGACAGAACATATGCAGACACTTTCTTATGGTGCTTTATATTATCCACTCTGAATTCTTATTTAGTTAAAACACAGCACAATTATATAAGGGCCATACAGTCTTTCGTCCTTCCAGAAAATAGTTTTATTTGTTTGAAGAGGATTAGGTTTATCCATTTGAAATATTTTAGGTGATTTCTACAAAGTGCTAGTTTTAAGACTTGTGTACCAACTGAAGTACTTTAAACATGGGAAGAAGGTTGTTTAATAGGGCCTCTGGTGTGAGCCTTTTTGGTTTTCCTCTTAGAATATATTCCAGCCAGTAAGCATATATTTTAATGTATAAGAATTTGATCCATGTAGACATGTATATCAAAGGTAGACTGCATGAAACTGTTCATCTTAGCCAAGTTGAGGAAGCTATCCAGTTACCTCATGGGAGTCGCATGCAGGTTGTCAGAATCTTACAACTATTGCCACTTACAGGTTTCTATCATATTTTAAAGAAATAACTACAACATGAGATTATGAGTTTTCCCTAATTAATACTTTGTAGACTCTAATTTTCTTTTGAAATATTTTTAAAAGAATTATTCATTTGCATTTTTATGTATATGTGTCTTGCCTCTCTCTCTCTATATATATATGTATATATACACATACATACATATACACATATAACATGTTCATGTAATACTCATTGGGGCCACCAGAAGAGGATGTTGAGTCCCCTGGAACTGGAGTTTCTGATGGTTAATAATATCATGTGGATGTTGGGAACTAAAACCAAGGCCTCTGCAAAACCAGCTGGTGCTCTTAACTCCCGAGTCATCTCTCTAGTGCCTTTTTTCAAATATTTTTACAAAACTGATTTAACAATAGATGAGACCAAATCGTTGATGCTATAAATTGGTACCTAAAAAAGGCAGAACACAAAATTTGCCCACCTTACAGCATAACAAATATGTAAGCCTCCTTACTCTTAAAGTACTAGCTGTATTTGCTTAATGAGTACTTTGCATAAATTCATGAACATAATTTACTTGTACTATCAGCAGAGTTGTGCTTACTCTTATAAAAATTTGTATTTTTAGTTTTTAAAAATATTTTTCTGAGAATTTCATACATGAGTATTGTCTTTGCATTATTTCTATCCCTCTGGGTCCTCTATCAACACCTCCGATGTCCCCCACTCCTTCTGAATTTCTTGTCCCCTTCTTTGATTATTATTATTACATATACATTCACACATTTATGAATACAAATTTTATATATAGTGAGGATAAGAATCACTTTGATAACCTCATTATTTATTATAATCTATATTTTACTTATAAAATGTCAGTTTTCTACATTTCATCAATTGTATTATTCTATTTTATAGTAATTTCCATAATTGATTTTTCACATTGCTCTTGTCCTATTACTATAAAGACTTACCAGACTTGAAGCTTATATTGTGTGTGTGTACTGAGTCCATTTAGTGGTGCTTATATGTATCTATGTTTAGGGCTGGCCATTTAGGATTAGGTTACCTCTTAGTAGCCATTCCCTGGGGAAAATTTTGATTCTCTCTTTTCAGAATCTATTGATTGCCTACAGCATTTCATCTTGATGTAGAATTCTGTAACATTTCCTCCATTTACCTTTGCATGTCAAAAACTTTTGTCAATGCAGATCTTGTTAGATTATTATATTATGGAGGTTTCTTTGGTGTACTTTCCCTATCTTCAAAATGCATTAAGTAGTAGCAAGTGTCTTGGCCCTCTGGGTCTTTCATTCTTTGCACACCCTCTTCCACTATATTCCCTAAGCCTTAGGTTTAGAGAAGCATTGTAGATGTGTCACTCAAGCCTGGACAACTGTCAGACTTGTATTCTCTGCATTTGACCAATTGTGGAACTTTGTAATAGTCTCTATTTTTTTCCAAAAAGAAATTTCTTTGATTAGTGGTGAGAGGTATACTTCACTGTAAATATAAGAAATATTTAGAATACAGTAAGGAACTGTGCTGGTTTTCTCTAGCGTCTATGACTTCTCCAACACATGTACTTGACTGTGTTTTCAGTATCAAACATGATTTCCCTCCCATTGAGCGGGGCTTAGACAGCTGTTGATTACTGCACCAACAGAGATAGTTTGCTGTGCTGGTCATCGTTGTGTTTCATAGACTTTACAGCTGGATAGCACCATTGATTGGTTTTCTCTCTTGGAAGCTTCCATAGGATCCTCTGATAGTGTAGAGTTAGACTTCAGGGAGGAAGCTTCTGGGTCAGTTCCAGCTCAATTGCTGCAAGTCCTGCACCTGAAGTATGTCCTGTAAGATTATTTATAATCTCCTTTACTCTTAAAGTCCTAGCTGTATTTGCTTAGAGATTAATTTACATAAAACCATTTACATAAATTCATGCACATAATTTACTTGTATTGTCAGCAGAGCTGTGTTTCTTCTCATAAGAATTCTTTGTTAAATATGACATATGTTGCTTTTTGTTTTCATTCTCATAAAACTTGGATAAGCCTAGAACTTAATTGTATTTACCAAATACCAGATGCCCAATAATTAAACCTTCTTTATTATTTAAATATTTTAATTAATTTCCATTTTAATTTTTAAATTCATATTTAGTTCGTTTTTATGTTACTTACTCATCTAGGGAAATTAGCTAGGCATAATTTTTACTGCATAGAAAATATATTTTGCAGAGAATAATAATCAACTTTGTCCTGTAACGAGAGTTATTTCTTTTGAAAGTCAGACTCAGTTAATGGGAGCATAAAACTTCAAAGCTGTCACACTAAACACCATGTGGTCTGAATTTTACCTGAATTTTTCTTAAGCAGTTGTAAGAATGAGGAAAAAAGGTTTCAAGTTTGGTAAGTCATGATAGTGACAGGACAAGAATAATGTGAATTATCAGTTACAGAGATTGCTATAAAACAGAATAATACAAATAATAAAATGTAGAAAGCTGACATTTAGAGTTAAAATGTGTTATAATAAATGTAATAAATACTGAAATACTGTGGGTTATCAAAGTGACCCTTATTTTCAGTGTATGCAGCTCCACGATTCAAGTGCATTTTGTAATACTGTGTATTACAAATATTTGGAAGTGACATTTCAAATGTGCTTTCTCTGTATCACTTACTAAAGTTCAATACTAATTAAAGAATTTTAAACCATTCCCCAAAATAACATTCTAAATTATCAAGATAAGAAATTCTAAATTCTGAATTATCAAGATTAAGAAATACACTAATATTTTCCTGTTGGGGTATAGCATACTAAATAAATCTTAGAGGGAATGAATATTTTTTACTTTGAACACAAACTATTAGTTCTTTGAAAATGATTTTCCTCATTTAGAGAAATTTCTTCACATTTTACTTTTTAAAATATTTTATGCATTTTTTTAATTTTGTGTGTATAAGTGAATTTCCTGCATGTGTGTAAGTGGACCCATGTCATGGAATGTGGAACTGGAGTTACAGACGGTTGTTAGTTACCCTGTGGGTGCTGGGAATTGAGCCCGGATCCTCTGCAAGAGCAACTAGTGCTCTTAACCAGGGAGTTATCTTCAGACCTTCACATTTTATTTTAAAATGAAAAATTCTGAGGCCTTTACTGGTTAAATCTTTTACCAAATACCTCTTTTCCTAATATAAGTGGCAAATTCTAAAGCAAATGACCAGTTACCTTGAGGTCTGATGAAATGAACGGCACTAGAATAATTAAAGGCTAAATACCTAAAGTGATGAAATTAAATATTAAGCATTATTTTAACACTAGTTTAGTGAAAAAGCAATAGTTTGATTTGATATAAAACTGGGACAATTGGGGCTAGAAAGGTGGCACAGAGGTTAAGAGCACTGGCTCCTCTTACAGAGGAACCAAGTTTGATTCCTAGGACCCACATGGTAAATAACAACTGTCTATAACTCCATTCCAGGGGATCTGATGCTTTCTGTGACATTTGTGGGTTTTGCATGACACAGGTGCAATGCACACAGAACACTAATACATATAAGATACAAATAATAAAATATTTTTAATGGAAACATTTATTTTGCTAAAATGAAAAAGAGAAACGTTTTAATATAGACTTTTAATCATTTAACTTTGGCAATTATAAAATTATTAGACAACATTACAGAAATACTTTTGTGGAGAAAACAATGCACATGAAAAGACAGAAACTCAATTGTTCTCACAGTGTGTATAATATAGGCTGTTTAGGAGACAGGTAAATAAAATGCATAACCTTAGCGTATTCTAAATTGAATGACAGAGAGAGTGGCAAGTCCTGTCCAGACCTTCACAGAAGTGAGGATAAACTCAGGATCTGCCTAGGGACCTACCTGGGTTTGAGGCACATTGATATCAGACTGGCATCAGGATGTTAAATAAATAAAAGCCAACCTTTCCATGTTCCTGATGGATGCAGGTATCCTAACTGATCATCTGCCACATCGAGCACATCTTTGTGAGGAAAGTGTGTGTATGTGACTCTTCTGTATACCAGCCTTTCAGAAATCCAGATGGGAAGCCTACTGAGAAAAATTTTCCTAGTGAATCAAATTAATTTTCAAAGAACGTAGCTTACTTGTCTCTTTGTTGTAATACTTTAAAAGCATAGATTTCCTTTAGAAAACATGAACAACAGAATGCACATCTCTATAAAACATATTGCTGTTAAAAAATATGCAGTAACTGATTCTCTGGAGATTCAGCTGTAGTCTTCTTTCAAAATAAAATCACGGTAATGAACACTAAACAAAGATTTCTGCTAGTCATGTGAATGAAGCAAACTTTTCCTTGTAAAGAAGGAGGAATTGCTAAGTGGCGTTTTAGTTCTTGAACTTAATTTCACATTGCACAGTTTTATTTCCATTTAACCAACACTTTAGTAATATTTATTTGGGGCCAGACTCATTTCAATTAAGCTTGAAATGTTTAATCACAAGAATAAGCCTTGGAGAAATTAGTATATTTGTTTTAATTTGCTTCCATGTTGCTCTCACAAAACACTAACCAAAACTATCTTGGGGAGAAAGATTTTATTTCACCTTACACTTCCTGGCACAGTTCAATTTTGAGGGAAGTCAGAAAGAACCTCAGGGCAGGAACCTGGAGCCAAAGTTGAAGCACAGATCATGGAGGAACACTGCTTACTGGCTTGTTCCCCTGACCTGTGCTCAACCTGCTTTAATATGAATCATGGGACCACTGCACAGAGTGGTACTGCTCACAGTGGGATGGGTCTCCCACATCACTCAACAATCAAGAAAATGGCACACAGGAACGGACACAGGTCAATTAAATCTTCAGTTAAGGTTCCCTCTGCCCAGGTTTGTCACATTGACAATGGAAGCTATCCAGGACAATTTTTAAATCCCTTTTACAGATGAGGAATTTGAATGATATTGCACAATTTAAAAATGCTAATTATGGTGATTGCAATTTTTCACATTGATTGTCACTTTAAAATATCTAGAATTACCTTGGAGGCAAATCTGTGGGCATATCTGTGAGGAATTATGTAGATTAGTTTAACTGAGGTGAGAAGATGCATCTGACCTATCAGCAGCATCTTTCCAGGGGCTGGGGTCCTGAACTGAATTTGTAAAAAAGAGAAAGCTTAGCATTAGCAATCATTTCCTTCTCTTCATTTATTGCAGATAAAATGTGACCAAGATCTGCAGCCATTGCTTCCCTGCAGTAATGGAGTGTGTCCTGGAACTGTGAGCCAAAATAAATTTTCCCAACTTAAATTAGTTTTGCCAGGGTATTTTTGTCAAAGGAACAACAGGACAAATAACTAGAACAGAAATTTGGTACCAAGAACTTGGGACTGCTCCTTTTATAAATCTGACCATGTGATTCTTAGGTATTTGGAAATGGTTTTCTGGAAGAATGGTTAAAGTTTGGAACTTTGGTCTAGAAAAGCAATGAATACCTTTAGAGTTTAGTGGTCTATTTTGGTCACAGATTGGGAGACATGAACACAAAAAATGCATTATAGACAGCAGAGGCCCAGGTCATGAATTTAGAATAGAAAAAGAACCCTACCTGGAACTGGGCTAGCAGGGCATTCATATGATACCTAGTAAAGAATCTAACCTCCTTGTGCCCTGTCCTGAGAACTGAGTGAAGTTGAGTTTAAAAGAAAGGAGCTAATCTGTTTGGCAAAGGGAATTTCAAGAAAGGCTAGCATTCAGACTGTAATATAGCTGCTATTTATTGCTCTCAACAAGATGTACAATAAGATGGGGCAATTGATTACAGACTGATATAAATGTGGTTGTTCCTTGACAGAAAAAGCACTTGAACAATTTAGTGATTCAGGCAAGATGTGTGCTGAAAGGGGGCTGTAATTTTTTTTAAGCATCCGCTTTGCATAGGGACAGTGGAGAAATTACCCTGAAAGCAGTCTACCCATTGAAGGCTCCAGTTGGTGAAAGTAAAAATTCATTTGAAAGGAGAAAGCCTAAAGTGAGAGTGCAGTAGACCAGATGCCTTGTTCTTCAAAAGTGAGAACCTAGAAAACTGTTTCCCTGGGGTCTACATATAGAGGCTACTGAAACTGTGGTCTAAAGAGGCCAAGATCCATTCAAGCTGTTAGTAGAAATCAGCATCATCATCCAGGAAGTTGGAGATAACAGGGCATGGGACTTCCAATTGAGAAAGTTGGAGACGGAGAGTAGAGCCAGCCCAAGGGAGTGTCTCTGTGAGTTAATGGTAGTAATGTTGTATGAGCAGGTCCATCCAAGTCCTAGGTGTCCAGAAAATGCAATGTGTCTGAGATGTTGAACATGGAACTTCAGGATTGTTGTTTTCCCTGTGGTATTTTAGTCTTGCTTTCATATGACCATTCTTTGTTATACTCAACTATACTACTTAGAATAAGACAATTCATTTTGTGTCTTTTAACATTAGAAATATTTGTTATTTTTATAGAAGCTTATAGGTAAGAGATCACCTTGAATCTCAGATTGGACTTGGGTTTTGGACATTTAAAAAATTTTGGAATTTTTAAGGACCAGGGAGATTTTTGAAGTTGGATGGAATGCATTTTGCATTATAAGATTATGACCACAAATCTATGCAGAAAAGATGGGTAAACTTATGATTTTAAAATGATATGTATGGGTTTCAAGTTAGCAAGGCTTGTCAACATGAAAGAATTTAGAATCACCTTGAATAAAAATCTCTGGGCCCGTTGGTAAGAATTACCTAGATTAGATTAAGGCAGGAAACCTCACTTTAACTCCTCAGCATTCAATGGAATAGTTTATTGGATTTAATAAAAAAAAAAAAGAAGACAAAGAGATCTGAGTGCTAACATTCATTCTTGTTGCTGAAATTTCTCCTGGGAGGCACTAATAAAGTCCACCTTCCTCCTCCCTCAGTCCTACAAAAAAAAAAAAAAAAAAAGAAAAAAAAGAAAGAAAGAAAAAAGGGAGCTATGAACCCTCCAAAATGCAGTTTGGAAAATCCTAGCGAATTTATTGGGTTTACTTACAGAACAGGGATTGGAAGTTTACTTACACAAGAGTGGGTACCCCCCCGACACCATTTAAGGCTGCACTGGAAAGTCCACACACCCAAGTATAGATCCTGTGACGTCCTGGCAGTTGCACAAAACAGCAAGAGGACACTCCTCGTGGCTTTTTTATTTTAACTTATATATCCTTAGTTCCTCCCCCTCATGAAGCTAAGACTGACTGATTGAGTGGGAGGAGTGACTGATTTCCCCCCTGCCTCTCCTTTCTTGCACAGGGTCAACAGCCAAGTTTATAATCCTAGGAAAAAAGGTGCAGCCAAGCTTGGGAATGAGACATGTCTAGTTTGCCAGTTGGAGGACAATTCTATGTAGCAATCCTTCTGTACTTCCTGACTACAGAAGCAGTGTGACTAGCTGCTTCTAGTTTTTGCCACAATGACTACTCTAGAAGTACGAGCCAAGATAAGTTTTTCCTTCCTCCTTCTTACCTTGTTTCTCTCCTTCCTTCCTTCCTTCCTTCCTTCCTTCCTTCCTTCCTTCCTTCCTTCCTTCCTTCCTTCCTTCCTTCCTTCCTTCTACTTTCATGTGGTATTTTGTCAAAACAATAAGAAATCGATGTTATGTTGCTATAGAATTAAAGGAATTACCATAAGAGTCCATATGTATTGCTAAAGGCTACATAACAAACAACAATGCCAGACAGGCGATACCTTCTTTTGAGTTGTTGGCCAGGGTGGCCTAAGGGATTCCCAGATAGTATCCCAGCATAGAACTGGGAAAATGAACAGGAAACCCCAATCTTATGCCAAGGGATATTGATAACTGATTACGGCTAGATGAGGAACAGCTGACCCTCCTAAAACAAAGACCTCTAGATAGGCTGACTAGATTCACCAGAAGGGCAAGTAGTGGGGAATGGTTGGGGGTGCTGACAACAGAGCAGACAGTAGCAGGGATATCAGAGTATAAGGGCTCTAGTGGGCAGAGGGAGGCTATGGGAGGGTGTTTTCTGGGAAGTGGGTGTAAAAATAAATAAATAAATTTTAAAAAATTACCTTATAGTATTGTATAATTTACTATGTTTTTCTATTTGTAAATGGGACTGATAATTTCTGAAAGTCCTTTAGCTGTCTAATTGGACTTAAGGTCCACTCAGTAGGAAGGAAAACATGTGTGGTATTATAAATATAGCCAAATATACAAGGATGGAGAGGTGCTGACAACACAGTGGACAGTGACAGGGATGGCAGAGTATGGAGCCTCTAGTGGGAGAGGAAGGCTGTCTATCTGACGAGTTTGTATTCATGCTCAGATGCAGAGGAGCTCAGAAGGTGGGCGACTGTGACCAGTGATAGTCATGTATATAGAGATTAGAAATGCATGTGAAAACGTCTCAATGTCAATTGCCTTGGAATGAATTCTTCTGTATGAAAAAAAAACAAAAAACAAGTATCTTCTTGCAGTCCCTCAAATTAAGGTAAAGAATAAGAACAAATCATTCTGGAAGAACGCAAAGGAAAATAGCTTTAGATATTTAAGTGACAATTGAATTTATTCTCATAATTGTTTTAATAGCTTTTGTATAATCTTCATCACTATTATGAGATATAAAATGTATTTATCAAATCTGTAATCATTATGCCAAAAAATCTGAATTACTGTAACATTTTGTATATTGTTAAAACTGTAACTGTAATTGTAAAAAAAAATTAAAATAAAAAAAGCTTTTGTCACATACCTAGAACAATGTCAATTCTTCTTATATTCTAAATATATATCCTTATGTTTACAGTCAAGAAAACTGCAGTCAGAGAAGTATATCTCTCACCACTCATAAAGAAAGCTTCCTTCTGCAGCATATGGAGACTCTCACAAAGTTCCACAACTGGTGAAATGTAGAGAGTAGATATGAGGTGCACAGCCTGAAGTGACACATGTACAATGCAATGTAGCAGGAGGCCTCCAAAGATGGCCTGGACTCAGAGCCCTGGGATTCAGTGAGAATTCACTTCTTGGTCCACAAATAGCCAGTCAAAAGGAGCCCAGGCCTCCGTACCCTGCTCACCAGCCCAGTGATTGCTGACAGACTGTGTGGCGTGGACCAATCAGAAAACTATACGCTGACTAAAGGGACTTGGGGGTGGATAAATATAAGGCCTGCCCCCTCCTGCATTAAATGAGCCTGCAGCACCTCGCCTAGTGCTTGCTTCTACCAGATTCTCGGGGTCTGTGTGTCATGACTCCATGCCCTTTGCGCCCCCCCGCAATTGGCAGGGGACCCGATCCAGGTTAGGGTCTTCACAGCTGGCCTGAGGAGAACCCACAACAATGCAACCTCTATACCTAAGGCTTAGGGAACAAAGTGGAATGGGGTGGAAAGATGACTATTGCATCTCTCAGCTCTTACCAGCAAAGCTTCATCTACCCAGAAAGCTACAACTGGCCAAAGTGAAGAGAATAAGGGACTGCAGAGTGTTTATCCCCGAATATGACAACTTTATCAAACATCTGTCAGTAACGCTCAGGGTTTGTTGTGGAAGAACAGGGTGGAATGATTTTAAGAGCCAGAAGTGGTGGTTGATCCCAAGAAAACAGTTTTCCAGATAGATTGGAAGTCATTCATATGAACTCATCACAATGATAAAAACATGTACAAGACCCATGCAAGCTAAAGAGAAACAAAATTCCAGCTTATGAATGGAGAAGTAGGGAAGTAGCCCCAAACTTAGCTGAGGAACTAATTGTAACTAATAACTGCAGAAAGAGGGAGATTCAATTTTTCTTAAGGGTCTGAAGTTAGATAGGTATACCAGTTCCTAGTGGGTAGACACACAACAAAGGACACATTGGAGACACATATTAATATATGTGGCACATTGGAGACATATATATATATATAGTGGCAGGGTATAGGAAAGGGTGCAGATAGGGGAGGAGGCTTAAAGATCATTAAAACATATTGTTTGTATGGAATTGGCCAAAAAAAAACCCTCAAAGAGAGAAAAAAATTCTTTAGTAACAGCTTCTAAAACTCCCAAATATATAGATATATAAGACATAAAATTAATGTAAATAAGGAAGAAAAAAAAGTTTTTTTGATTTTCTAAGGAAATATATTGATCATTAATTCATCTATTCATTTAAAAAACAATATCTAAATATTGTGTAAACACAATATACTTCAAGTTTTTAAAAATCCTAAATTTTGCAAGGCTATGATAACATTATGTGGAGATTTTCTATGCAAAATGCAGGCAAGTGTTTTCTTTCTGTCATGAGGAATAAAATTATACTTAGAAAAAATGAGAAATATAATTCTGGATTGCAAAATAATTGTAAAAAATCAGAATTCAGCTGTGTGTGGTGGTGCACACCTGTGGTCCCAGCACTTGGGAGGCAGAGGCAGGTGGATCTCTATGAGTTCAAGGCAAGCCTGGTCTACATAATGAGTTCCAGGACAGCTGGGGCTACAGGGAGGACCCCTGTTAAAAAAAAAAAAAAAAAAAAAAAAAAAAAAAAATCAGAATTCAAGGAGATTTTGAGTTAGTACATTTTACTTTAGCTTTTTTATTAAGTTCATAACATTTTATAAGTAAAATATTATGTGTTCTGTTTTTTAAAATTTATTCTTATTTATTTAAAAATCACGGTTAGAAGAAGCATTTCATTACAGCTTTAATATATTTAATAACAATATCCAGAGCAAAGATACATCTCTTTCAAATGTGGCTGTAAATTTTTAGGTTCACAGTTGAATTAATACAGTTATACATTATTGAACTCAGTATAAACCCTGTAAGACGTAAAATTGAATGAGTTTTTAACCTTTGAAAAAAATCTCTATTTCATTTAAAAATATTCAGTTTCCTACAGAAGACTCATTTTTAATCTATTAACACTGAAATGTTTGCACATCTCTTATCTCTATGTATCTGATTATTACTAGTCAGTTATGCTCAGATCCTTGGCACCTGAGTATGGATATAAAGTCATCAGGAAGATTTCATTGGTAATGTTTATCACCTTTACTAATTAACATGAAGTAAATTTTTATGGCTCCTTCTCAAATGTAAGTCGTTTTTTATTTGTTATTTTTTTTGTGTGTATATCATACAGAACATCCCAATCTTATTCACCTATGTACCCACTTCCCAAATGGCACCATCCCATAGTGCCCACCCCAATGGAGCACATATGCTCTGTCATCCCTGTTACTGTGATTGCTCCTTTCTCTCCCTGTGTACTTAACCCCCGCCAAAAAAAATACACATACAATATGTGAACATTAGTGTATGTGTACACCTTAAGGCTATATAATAAGGAACATAGTAACAGGAGAAATCTCCCTTCAAGTTGTCGGTCAGAGTAGTCGAAGCGACTCCCAAAATAACACAGGCTATTGCCACAGTGCTTGATTGACTCCCAGAATTTGAAGGTAAGACCCTATTGCTGAAAGCAGGACATGCTTCAGACACAGGACTTGGAGCAATGGAGTTGGAACTGACCTGGAGGCCTTCTCCCTGAAGACTAGCTCTCACAGATCTAAAGGACACTATCAAGCTGCTAAAGAAGAGGATCAATCAGTGGTCCAACCCAACTCTACAGTGTAATATCCACAATGACTGGCACAGAAAGCTACCTCTATTGATGCAGTAATGGCACTGTTATCGAGGGGGGTGATCAACAGCTGTCTAATTGGATTTAAAGCTCTCTCAATGGGAACAAGTTCATGGATGGCACTGTAAATATAGCTAAATACACATGGCTGTAGAGATCATAAGTTCTAGATAAAAACCATATCTCTTACAAAAATGAAATTTCTTACTGTATGCTAATTATAGATCCTTGTATTATTATAGACAAATCTATGTACCATACACTACTAATCAAAGAAACTTCTTTTTGCAACAGATGGAAGTTATTATAGAGTTCCACACCTGATAACACAGAGACAATATATGTGTGAGAGACGCCCAGCCCTAACTGACACATCTACAGTAGAACCTCTACACCTAAGGCTCATGGAAAGTAGCAGAACACGGAGTAGAGAAAACACTAATACATTCCTCAACTCTCACCAATGAAGCTTCCTCATACAACATAGTGCAAAAGTGGAAGGCCACAACTGGCCAAGTTTTAGAGAATAAGAGACTGCAGAGTGTATGTCCCTTAATAGGACTCCAATATTAACCTCACTCACCCATGGCTCAGGACCACTGTGGAAAAGGGGTAGGAAGATTGTACAAGGCAGGGTTGGTGCATGAACATAAGGAAACAGACTTTCAGGCCACTGGAAACTTGCTCACATGAACTTGCAGCAATGCTGACAGCATGCACAAGATCCATGCTGACTCAATCACACAAAAACCCAGTATAGAAAGGGGAAAATGGGCAGCAAGCCCCACCCTAGCCAGGGAACTATTGATTAGTAATTATTACAAATGATTATGGTGGGATTAAGGAGAGCAGATATTTCTTAAGGGAGTGACTCTAGATAAGCTGACTAGATTCCAGTTAATGAACTTCTACCACAGCACAACTGGATAGAAATACTTAACAAGATAGGACTTCATATATATGACAGAATTCCTGAAATCTGGTGGGGGTTGTTAATGGGTGGTGGGTAAGGGTAGGGATCTAAATTTGATTAAGTTGATTATATGGAATGCACCAAAACTCAATAAAAATATTAAAAATGTAAAAAGAACTCAAGTGATACTCCAAATTATAAATAACATTTCTTAAATTTTATTTTACATTTCCTCTTTATAAAGTTTATATTAGTGTTTAAAACATAAAGTAAGTCAACAGATATTTTATGCTAAATTTTGAAATTCCATGATATTCTATATGATATCAACTTATATATAATGATCATAACAAGTCAGTTTGCAGGTATATGCTATATGTACCATGAGCAAGATTTTAATTCAGTGGAGGTGTGTATGAGTCAATTAACTTGAGCTTTTATCTTTATTTCAAATCTTACTTGCTTGTATACTTTTTTTGTAAACAAATTCTGCTCAGTATGACTTCTATAGGAGAGTAAGATGATTTGAATAACAGATCCAAAACTTATTTACTTTTTTCATGAATAAAAGGAAGCCAGATATAAAGTTGTGATATGATCAGTGATTATCTATGCACTGCATGTAGTATTTCATTGAAATACTCCCACTAAGATAGTAAAAACAGTGACAAATGTAAAATCTGTTTTATTTCACAAATGAAACATGTATATATTTTTGTAACACAGATTTGATGAAATACAATTAACCCCTGGATTCCTCATGAAAATTTAAAATAAAAACTATGGCATTGCGTCTTTAGCCTCTTTTGTAAGTTCTTGAATGAAGAAGGTACACAAAAGTTACTACATTTTGGAGAGACTGTAGTAAATAATATTGTTCATAAATTTTAAGTCCATGAGTTATTTAACCCCCAGGTAAACTCCCTGTACCAGGTTCCACCTTCTATATACCATAGACACTTAAGTGTTTATTATTTCCTTTTAATTCCACTCTTTTTGTGTTTTCTTCATCTGTACTTAATGTGTATGCCTGTTGGGAAATCTCTTGTCCCCATATTGACCTTCTACTTGAGCCAGTTTCCCTCTCTGTCTCTCTCCTGACTTTTAATTAACCCAATATATCAATTCTCTTTTTAGTTATTGTTCCCACTATCCAGTGTGCAATTCTGTTACTTTATTTTCAAATTATTCACTTTCACTTTTATTTTAAACCTCATTCCATGCTAGTGATAAATTTAATATGTCCATTAGAAGTAAATTCAGTCAAATTTTAAATTTCTGTTTAATATTGACTTAGACTTTTATAATGACAAGACTGAAATGCACTATGTTTCCAGATGTGCTTATTGAGAATATACTAATTTCTGGAGTCCTCAGTATATAAAATGGATCTGACGTCCTCTGTATGGACACAAGAATGACAAGATAAATGATTTCAAAATCTACAGTCCCCTTTATATTCTGTCTAGTACATGACTTACGATCTCCAGAGGGATTGAACAGGACTGCTTCAGGCAAATGGTCTTCAGTCAGCCTCAGAACGTGTTGGCAATTAACTTTTGAACACCATCATTTTGAGATAGGGATTTTTATATACCATTGTGCTCCACAGATTCAGTGTGAATGGTGCACAGGCACATCCCACCTTCAAATGCCACACATCTTCATAATGATATTTCTACCCTCCAACACAGGGCTTTCTGTTTTTTACTCAGGTGAACTCTGAAATAGAAATGCAGGTTGGTTCTACTTCTAGAGTTCAAACTTGAAGGAGGATAGACTGGGGAAGTGACAGTAGTATATTTAAACTTTGTTCCTCACTCCCAGCCATATACAGAAATTACTTTGACACATTAGTTTTTCTTTCCAAAGTTGTGTCTTCCTCTCTGTTCTAAACATTTCCTATTTTAAAGATTTCAAGGAAGATCTTCTTAGTACAGAATATGTGACTTCATTTTTCACAATTGAAATTATTTACTAATTTATTTAATATGTATGCATCTTTTCCCTCCACATATGTAAATGCTCCTGTGCATGCAATGCCTACAAAGGCCAGAAAAGGGTGTCTGAATCCCTGGAACTGGAGTTGCAGATGGTTGTTAGTTGCCATGTGGGTTCTGGGAACTGAACCTGGGCCTGTGCAAGAGCAGGCTGTGTTCTGAACTGCTGAGCAATCTCTCTAGCCCCCATTTTTGATATTTGAAATCTTGACTTTTGTACCAGAAAGGATAAAAGATGGTATGTTTCCTTTCGATTCTAATGTTTTTCTTTACAATGAGTGGTGCTCCTGATTGTAGGTTCCTGTTCAGTGGTCATGAGGAAGCAGAAGAACATTCTACCATTAGTATCTCAGATGATGCTCCTCGGAGAAACAGAAACTTCACGCTCTTCTGTAGCTATTTTTTCACTTCCTACAATAAAATAATCAAGGCTTTTCTAAACACCATTGCTGCTCTAATGACCACTTAATTCTTTATTTTCTTACACCCCATTTGGTTCAGAGTCAAGGGGTGAGGTATGCTGTTAGTTTTGTGATGGTAGAAACATAAATAATCTTTATATCATCTAGAAAATTCTGCTACTTTAAGATCCAGGGTGTTCATGCTGTAGAATTTTAAAGTGGAAACAGACACAATAAAGCACAATTGGTATCATTTTTCAAACTGGATACCAAAGGTGGTAGTTTTCAAAGTAAATTACACTGGTTATATGGCCTTAAATATCCACTCAATTTAATGGTATGGAAAAGCCAACAATAAAGAATATACATAAAAAAGGATTTCTATTTGAAACAGGGTTTGGGTATTCAGAGCTAAAGGGCTTAAATTGTTTTACAATTGATTTTTTCAAAAATAATATAAGATCATATAAATTATGAAATTAGTGTGATTTTTAATTTGGAAGATGGTGAGTCTAAATCTGTAAGTAAATATTAGGGAACAGTGAAGAACAAAGTTTCATGCTTTCAAACCACGAGTAGCATTTTGGAATGAAATATTTTCCTTCTGATATAGTTTTGTCACTCTCAGCCTTGAAGTTCCTAGTTTTTCCAATTCATTATCTGAAGGTATGGCACAGTCCTCAGTAATCCCCAATCTGGAGTCCTGCCATTCGCATGTTGATACCCTCCCTCTCAATAATCCAGTCAATTCTCTGGCATTTTGTTTCTCTTGTTCTGCTGAGCATCACACTTTTACTCTTTAAAATCTCTCTACCCTTTAGGTTAGAAAAAAATGGATCTTTTTTCACAAAGTATTGCTTTTTTCATGATAAATTTTTACCGTTTTTTAAGTTAGTGAAATAAATTCATCCACGATCTTTCAATTTCCTCATAGAGGCTCTCTTGTCAGATGTCTTTATCTTTTCTCTATTTTCTTTTTCATCCTGTTGAGACATCCACAATTATGTATCATCATCATCATCATCATCATCATCATCATCATCATCCTTGTCTAGCAAACCAGCAGCCGTAGTCGGATTTCTTGTGCTCATGTTCTCCACACTGGAATCTCAGTGTATGATCTGTGATCCCAAGGTTAAATAAATGCATGATCAAAAACTCTGTTAGTGTTTTTCCATATTTGGTTTCCTATCCTTTACTTAAAAGCTATTCTGTAATATCCTCCATTGTTCAAAACTTCTAAACATGCCTATGTTCCCTTAGTTTTCAAAAGATTACATCATTTTGCTACTTCACAGAGAAAGGTGGTAATTATGTGCCATACCATAACCCACCCAAATCTCACTTCAAAGGCAGTAAGGAAGTAATAATTCTAGAGCCAAATATGATGATCACGTCCCAGGAACATAGATAGAGATTACCCCAACCTCCATGTTCTAATCTGGTAGTGTTTCATGAAGATATGGTATATAACAGAGTTATAAATGAAGACACTGTTAAAATATATTGGTAGAAACATTAGAAAGGCTGGTTACTGTAAAGAGAGGAAATCTCTAGGACTTGAATGCTATCTGGTGACATGTTTAACTTTTAGGTTAGTGGAAGGCAGTGGCTTGCTAAGAATACATTGGAACGTTTATGGTAACTATAAAGATCCTGAGTCAGGACAGGGGTGAGCAATGAATAAGCTTCAGCAGGACTAAAAATAGTCCAAGATAATTTGATTTTGGTCTGCAATATTTTAACTCTCCATTATCACAAAATTTAGTTACTTGGCTTTGTAGAATCTTTAACACAAGTGGGCTTTCTTTCTTTTTACTTGGGAACTTCATTTCATATGTATTCTAACTTCCTCCTTCAACTGTATTTCACATGCCTCCTTCTTAAGCTTCTCCCTCTTTATGAAACATCTTCTATCTTGTCCACAGCCATGACCTCTAACTCTTCTGATTGCCATGCTTTACCGAACTCTTAGATTAGATCAATTCATTTTTCTCTGTTTCTTCAAGTTTTTTTCCACATTGATTTCATACTGATAACAGTTTATGATGAGACAGAAAGAAAAAAATTTCCTCAACCCTCAACCCTTTTAATTTTCCTGTATACACCCATATTCATATTCATTGTCCACTAACTGCAGATTCTACTGCATTTAACTTACTTCCACCACTTCACTGAAACCTTTTTATCAAGACGTAATGACCTGTAAGGTGCTAGATAAATCTGCCATTTTAGAATATACAAATGACTTTTCATGTTGTCTCAATTTATTCTGTTATTTTCTGGATTCTGAATAAAAATCACCAACATCACTTAATTGAAAGTAGCAAGGTAAAGTTTAATTATGGCCAGCCAACTGGGCTGTCTATGCCAGGAACAGAAGCAGCCTCGAACACCAGTCAGCCAGAATATTTATAGGAATACAGAAAGTAGAACAAGTGGGTCAATCAGGTTTATACAACATAGCAAAATTTGAACATAGCAAACTTCAGATTTACCAATCAACTATTGGTCATTGTGTGGACATGGGCTTGGGTAAGCCAAGCAGGTTTAGATAAGCGGTCTAGATTACAATACACTGTGACATGCAGTCAGGCCCTTCTCAGAATTCAAAGTTGCTTCTCCCTTCTAGGTATCTTTCATAAGTAGGGTAAAAGCCACTTCTCCTGAAATGGCTGCTTTGGGCAAAATGTAGTAACTTAGGCTAGGTTAGTTTAGCTGAGATAGTTCAGTTCTAGGGTCATTTTAGAATTGCAGCATCATTCATATTTTCTGAACAAGCAACTGATATTCTTAAACCTAATTTGGACAGAATTACAAAAAAAAAATACCTGTTGGTGGAAGATATTGATCTTGAATGCCTAACTTCTGGTTCAGGATCCTGCAGCATACCTCAATTGTATTCTTAAAGTCACTGTTCTATGGCTACTTACAATACAGCATTTGCTTGAGATCATATATTCTTAGCACCTACATTGAGAGAAAATGGCCTAATTGTTTGAAAATATTAATTTTTACTTAGCAATTTATGGGAATTATAAAAACACTAATGAAAGAAGCTTATCTTATAACCTAACTTAAAAGATAAGGGGAGTAACCATGTTACATAAAATTTGTGTTAAGCATTTTAAATCATCTCATGCAAAAATATAAAATACTGTAAAAGTAACTTTTCACCTGTTGTTCAACTCTAGTTTGATTGACTTAAAAAGCCAAACACTGAATGACACAGCTCTCAAATTATCTCTAATCTCATTTGATATGACATTTACAATTTTTCCTTTTTTGCTTTATCTCATTTTCCTTTGGTGAATTTATGTATCTGTGATAAGAAAGTTATACATAAGAGTAGTACTCAGTAATATTTTCAGTTAAGTACTTCAGTGTAGGAATATGTAAGAATGTACTTCTAGTCAAGGAAAATTAATTTTCAAGGATAGGCTTCCCAGACACTGTGGTGTTTCTAAGCTACATTATTGCTATGCCTATAATAAAGAAATAGTCTGACTCTTAGCATTCATATTAGGGTCAAAAGTGTACTCAAACTTCAGGGAACCTGTTCCTTCTGATGCCTCTCATAATTATGTTTTTTTGGCAAGAGCTTTGCTCATTCTTTATTCAAATAATATCTCCAGCATGAAATGGGGAAGTTACAGTGAGGACATACCTTTGTTTTGTCTTGCTATTTGATCCCTAGGAAAAGAATACCACATATATGCTACAAAAGACTTCTCTATTTCTCTCATTGAAAGCAATGAGATAAGCAAGCTGTACTCAGCTCTTTGATATGTAAAGTATGCATGCATACATATCTTAGATGGAAGGAATGGAGGGGTTCTGAGGGAGTAAGGTGATATGCCCAGGTCATGAGAGGAGCCCACTGCTCAGTAAGCTTGTTTACATAATAAACAATAACTTTTTGGCTGCAAGGTTAGGAAAAATTTTAGTCCAGATTATGCCCACAATGTAAAAGTCATTTCTACATGACACCACAGCTGATATTTTGATGGACAGTGAACATTTTCCAGATAAGTAAAACAGAAACAGATGCTAATAGGAGACAGGTCATACAACTTGCAGAGACACCGGTGTCATGAAGTATTTGGGAGTACAGAACCAGTTTCAGTGAAACATTACCTAAGACTTCTGAGAATGGAGTTAACAGGGAAACAATTTGAAATTCTTTGAAGGAAATGAAATTTTTTGGAGGAATAATGACAGCAGAGTGAATTCATTCTTCACACAGTGGAAAATGCCTAGAGTGGCAGCTTTTAAGCACAGATGGAGCTGATGTTTTCAAAGACACCACCAGTTTTGCTCAGGTTTTGTCTCCTTTCCCTTATCCTACTTTTCTCTCTCACTTGTCCTTTTCCTTCTTTGTTTCTCCTTCTCTTTTTTTTTTCTTCTGGGTTAGGCTAATGCACTGGCAGCATTGACCATAAGCAAAGACAGTTCTTAGCAGCACCAGGTAGGATCATCCCTACACTGCTGGATTATAATATGAGAAGGTATTATTGACCACTTGGAAATATTGACTGTTGTGCAAAGGCATGATATTCAGTGGTTTTGATAATATGAACCCAATTTTCTTGTGTGATCCCATTTTCTGTTTTCAAATTAATTTCAGTTACAGCTATATCAGGGCAAGGACATTCTGCCCTACAGGGATACTGAGTATTTCTCAGGATTGTAACAAATTAATGTGAGAAAAATAAGGGAACTCATAATTGCAGAAGTGATTGAAGGAACTGAGGAGTAGCTATGTGGTTTGTGAAAGCAGAGGAGATTCTCCATATTCTATTCTATGCTGTGTAATTTGTTTAATGAGTCATGAATTCATGGATCTGTGAAAGCTTGTTTCATTATTCTCTAATCTGAAATAAGCAAGGTTATATAAATAAACCTAAATCTTTCTATTATATTCCTTTAAAAGTGGAAATGAAGAGGTAAAAATTATTTTTTCATTTTTAAAGGTAAACATATTGGCCAACCAACAGCCCAGCAGGGAAAACGTTCTAATTTTTACTTACCAGCCTTTGTATCAATTTTCCAGTAGCATGGTTATCTTTAAAATTTCCAAGATGATTATTAACTTTCATTGGAAGAAAAAATATTATGCATATTTTCAAAAACAGATCTATATCCATAGTTTTGTTTTGTGCCCATTCATGTTTTGATGAATGGCAAAATGGTCATTTAAACATGTTTACTATCTTAAACTCAATTTATGGTTGTAATATATAGTCATGTGTCTACCTGAAGCCATATGACAGATAATTGATAAATCCTGCAATTTTACAAGATTCAGTAGTGTAGCAGAGTAACTAAAAACAAGAGGAGCCAAAATGAAGGCG
Organism: Nannospalax galili; assembly: GCF_000622305.1. Classification (NCBI taxonomy): domain Eukaryota; kingdom Metazoa; phylum Chordata; class Mammalia; order Rodentia; family Spalacidae; genus Nannospalax; species Nannospalax galili. The sequence continues at coordinate 273,821 of NW_008350123.1, forward strand.
GTATGTATGGTGGGCAGCACGCCTCAAATGGAATGGCCAGGGAAACAAATGAGAGAAACATTTGGATGTAATTAGACAGCAGGAGGCAGGGAAAAGAAAGGAAAAGCCTGTAAAATAAGGAACAGATGATGCCTCTGTCCTCCAAAGTCCCCAAGCCTTTCAGTCTGCATTTCCTGCTTATTCTGCTGTGGCAAGTGTGGACACTCACTCAAATGTACTCAGCCTTGACATTATTAATAATTCCAAAATTGAAACCAGCTGCACACAAAAATATTGCAAATCAAGTGCTTGAATCGATTCTCTGGGCTTTGTTTATCCCCTATTAAGGCGTTTATTTCTTTAAATTGTAGGATTAATTGAAGTGTCCCTAACTGAACCCTGAACTTCAAGGAATAGTTCCATGGGAACAATTTTTTAAAACGTATTTATTTTTTTATTCTATATGTACAAGTGTATTGCCTGCATGTATGAAAGTGCATCCATGTCATGCAATACCCACAAAGATCAGAAGAGGGTTTTAGATCCCCTGGAACTGGAGTTATTGATGATTGTTAGCTCCCATGTGGGTGCTGGGAACAAAACTTGGGTCCTCAGCAAGATCAGTCAGTACTCTGAAATACTGAGCTATCTCTCCAACCTTGGCTAGATCTTTTTTTACTTCAATAAGTTAATCAATACTTTCCTAACTTTTAACCAATCATGTAAAATAGGACGGTAAGTAGCAGGATATTTTTCAATTGTGAAATTCTCACCTAAGCAGTAAGATACCTGCTAGCACTTCTATCTTTGTTTACTTCAGGTAAACATATATACAAACACAAACATGAATACCCAGTGCATCTTTCTCATAATTTGTTTAGTTCTCATTAAATAGAAGAACAAGCTGTAATGAGAACATGCCTACAATATGCCATGGTTTTAACATTTTTTTCTTTTATTTTGCATTATTTCTCTTTACTAGACACTTCTATTGGCACTGGAAATAAAGGTACAACCCATGAAAATGAATGCCTCTGAAATGTTACATCCCTTGCTCCCTAACTTACCTGTGAAACTTCCCTTTTCTGTTCCTCTCTTATGCCCTGTGGAGTGTGTCTTGCTTTCTACTCAGACACTAAGGATGTGCAAAATGGTGCCATGGCTCAGATGTATTCCTATCACAAGTAATCGTCAGAACACCTGCCTATTCAGATCCCAGTCTCTGTAACATTGCCTTCAAAGGTCAAAATACAGTGGTGTCTTCACAAAGGACTCATCCTACTGCAGAGGTACTTGCACATCCAGTTTATCACTGCTTTTCTCATGATAGCTAAGAAATGGAAGCAACTGAAGCGTCCCTGAACTGACCAGTGGATAATGATAATGTGGTACATTTACACAACGGCATTCTACTCAGCAATAAAGAAAGACAAAATCATGAAATTTTCAGGTAAATGGATGGAACGGGAAACAATTATACTAGGTGAAGTAACACAGACTCAGAAAAGAAAAAACCACCACCACCAACATATGTTCTCCCACATTTGTGGATCCTAGAACCAAACCCTTATATGTGAGTATATTTCCTGATGTAATTGCAGAACCAAGAAAATGGAAAGGAATCAGAGAGGTAAAGGGAAAGAAGGGCCCTGAGAGAGAGGAGCAGGAGACTGGTGTTATGAAGGGGGAAATGGATTAAATGAGGGTATTTAATGGGATGGTGAGGGAGGGATATACAAGGAACTATGGGGGTAAAGGGGAAGAAGGAACTCAAGAGAAAGGGGACCACAGGGTTAAATGGGTAAAATAGGGGTACTTTAACTCAGAAAGGAGGAGGAAGTGTTAGACAGGGAGAGAGAGAGGAGGAGGAGAGATAAATAATATTTAGCTGGTGAGAAAAACCAGAGGGAAGCATATTCATTCAAATATCTACTAAAAAATTATACATACAATATCTGTACATGAGTCCATGGGTATATCTGAAGGCTACATAACAAGAAACAACACCAAACAGGTGAAATGATCCTTCGAGTTGCTGACCAGGGTTGTCCAATAGACTTCCAAAATTTACACAGTCTATTGTCACAGCCCTTGATTGCCTCCTAGAACTTGAAGGTAAGCCCCCATCGCTGAAGACAAGGTATAATGATGATTAAGATGTTATATATGAAATACACAAAAATTCAATAAATTATTTACAAAAGAGATGCAGTAATGTCTGAAGTACACAGTCACTCTAATTTATGTTAGTTCTATCTGCCATTTTTCAATTTATTCATTCATCCCACGAATACTTCTGTAGTGTTTACTTTGTGTGTCAGTCATTATTTTAGGTTTTGGAACTGTAACCTTAGAAAGAAGGAGCAAGGAAAGGGGTATGGAGAAAAAGAACATGCAAAAGAATAGGAGGAGGACCTGGTCGGGAATGGAGGAATGGAGGAGAAGACAGCAGAGTCACTATGCTTACCAGGCTTACATTTCTGGAAGCATTTTGTCCTTGAATAAAATATCTAAAGGTAGAGTAGACATTCTAGCTGCTCTTTTTATTCTTGATGATGGGTATGCCAGTATTGTGATTATGGTGAAGGAAAGAAAATGGCCTTATTCATGATAACTAATGAGTTTCTATATAGCATTATTTTTGATATTCAGGAATAGCAAGACTATCTAAGCTATCAAGTCCCAAACTTGTCTGTGTAGTTGAATCACCTTTGGGGTATTTAAAAACTCTATTTCTCATCCTCCATACCACAGCAATGAAGGTGGAACTCTTGGGAGGAAGATCCAGGTATCATTTTTTTTCCTTTAAAAAAAAAAACTCTCTAGGTTATTTCAACATTCAAACTTCATTGTGGTGATGAGCCTTTAAGGGCTTTAAGGGCTATGCCAGCTCTCCAGCCCTCAACATTCAAACTTGAGAGCTAATGCTTCAAACATGTTTTTTTTTTTTTTTTTTTTTTTTTTTTTGTTTTTTTTTGGAACAGTGTTAACTCTAAAACATTTTTTAAGCCAGAAAATGCATG
>NW_008350123.1:276840-299613 GCF_000622305.1 Nannospalax galili
AGGGGAATCATGTGGAGCTTCCCAAATCCTGATTCAATAGATCTGAGAATTACCATGGATTCCTTATGTCTAAAACATTTACAGGTTTTTCTTTGGCTTATCTGAATGCCACACACTCTGTGTCAAGTTTCTGTGCAATACTAATCAGCTAGTCAGGGTGCTGAAAGCTCTAGTCTTTTATGAGTAGTGTTGAGGGAAGTTTTACCCCACTCAGAATGGTGAAAACACATTAGTGTTCTGTGCCTAGAACACCATCTTCAAAACATTCAGACAAGAGACTGCAGTGTCTTAAATTTCTCATTTTGTAAATGTGCCATTCTGTGGTTTAAATGTCTTAATAATAAATAAGTAAATAAATAAATAAATAAATAAATAAATGGCCATATACTGCAATTCTGAACTCTGAGGGAACTGAGGCCTTTGGGCATGGTGGCAGAATTTTCACACATGGGGCCAATGCACATTCCAAAGTGAAGACATCACTAGATGATGCCACCAGTGAGAAGGTGAGAAAGCGGGTCCTCATTAGACCCTGAAACTAGGAACCTTTTATCTCAAACTTCCTAGCTGTCAGATCTGTGAGAAAAAAACACTGATATTCATTAGTTACCTAATTTGTAACATTTTGTTATAGCAACTGAAATAGATTGAGGCACTCATTCCCACTAAAAACCTCAAAAATATACCTATGGAAACTGGTCTTCTGTACATTCATCAGGATATTTCCCCTTCATGTCTAGTCAATAATTAAATCTCTGGTAAAAGAAGAAAAGGCTGGGTTCATCATTGTTTTGTGGAATGTAGCATCTTCATATCATAAGTCAATTTGTCAGGAAATACTCTCTTCACAGCTTGTTTCTCTGTCTAGTGGTAATTAAAATTGTGAAAAAGACATGCTGGATATGCATGCATGTGTGACTATGTGTATGTGCCTATAAAGTAAAGGGACATATTTTAAATAAAGTACCTAGCCCCACTGACGACAATACCAACTTCTCTCTAAAATGTATTTCTATGAACCTTCCTTTTCTCAATTCTTTCTGTATTTCCTCTGTAGCCAGTAAAGAGGAAATTTATTCATTTTTGTTTGGTTGGTTGAGACAATGTTTCACTATATAGTCCAGGAAGACATGGAACTCAGTGCTGGGATTAAATACATATGTCACAATCCCTGATTGAAATTTTTTCTTGAAGCATATTTTTCCTGTTTGCATTTTAAATTAATCTGCACCAGTGCTCTGTATTAAAAGCTGGGAAAAACATTTTATAGTTATGAAAAATGACTGACATAGAAAATGAGAAGGAAATAGCTCAATTTTAAGAAAGAAACCTACCTTTTGGTAAAATGAGGGGAAAGCATGACTTTGTATTTTAGACCTACAGCAGTATAAGTTCTGGTATCAATCCAAAGCATTTGACTGTATTTACAAGGTGATATCATTCATTGATACATACCCTTTTCTATAGAATAGCCCTACGTGTGAGATTTTGGATAAGCAATAGCAAATGCCTAGTATAAACTCAGTACATTTTAAATCAGTGATTCTAATGAACTTCATCTTCTACTGTGAATTTATTGTATATAGTCTGAATTATTTGAATTGGAAATAGTGTAGATAGAAAAGTGGAATAACAATACTTAGGAATAAAAAGCCCAAGGTGCTCATTTTCAGAAATTAGAGATTATGAATCCTTTCAAATAATCCATCAAGTAAGGAAAATGATTTGCTAGGAAAGCAATTTTTGTTGCACCAACATAAAGAAACACCCCCTTAGGAGGGGTGGGAGTATGGATGGGAGAAGGGGTCTTAATTTGATTAAGAATTGTGTATGAAATGTAGAGAAGCTCGATAAAAATCTTTTAAAAAAAAAATCTTAACGTTTCGTTCTCTTTTTTTTTAAAGTATTTTATTTTCTTTTTGTGTGTATGAGTATGTTGCCTGTGTGGATGTAAGTGAACCTATGTTAAACAATACCAGCAGAGAACAGAAGAGAGCACCAGATTCTCTTGGAACTGGGAAAGGTTGTTACAGATGGTTGTTAGCCTCCGTGTGGGTGTTGGGAATTGAACCTAGATCCTCTGCAAGTGCAGTCAGTGCTCTTAACTGTAGAGTCATCTTTCCAGCCCTACATGTACAATATTAATTTGATTTATTTGATTAATTTCAGCAATCTTTATATATTCAAACACCACACATCTACCCAACGTATCTCAATTGCAAATATCTGTGATTAGACTCAACTCGTCTTAGATTGGATCTGACATGGGTTTGGAAATCCTATTCATGACATTGCTAGCCAAATGAGGAAAGCATTTATGGAAATAAAAACAACCCTGACTTTCTTTGTAAAGCTGTGACTTCATGAGTAAAAGCGAAATATTCATTTATTTTGATTTCATTACTTATCTTACTCTGGTTCCAAATACAATGTTTTTCATTTGAGTTTTCTACAGTTACTTTCTCTAGAAAATTTTATGGTTCATAATGAATGGATGTGTAATAATTGTATCTATTAAAACAAAAATATCCCCCTCATCTTATTTCACTAGATATCCTAATATTAAATAAAAATGGCACTATAGGGGCTGGAGAGATGGCTCAGTGGTTAAGAACACTGGCTATTCTTGCAGAAGACCTGGGTTTGAATCCTAACACCCACATGGTAGCTAACAACTGTCCTAATTCCAGTTCCAGGGGATCCTACAGCCTCTTCTGTCCTCCGTGGGCATTGCACGACATGGGTGCTCTTACCTAAATGCAGGCAATACATGCATACACGGAAAATAAAAGTAATAAGTATAATACATAAAAATGGCATTATATAGTATTATTTCAAAGATTTTACATAACAACTCCAAACATTCACTTGATACTTCAAGTGAAACTTGAATCAAAACTTCACATCGTCCTTACTAGCACCTGTCTCCTACTGTTCTTCTCTTTCAGGTTATTTCTTTCTCTTTTTGTATCAGTTGGAGACTATTTCCAAGAACCACAACTGGTCACACAAGGACATTGTCTATGAATTTCCCAGGCCTAAGTGATACATCCATAATGAAACCTCTACACCTAAGATTCATGGAACATAGAACATGGATAAAGAAGAGGACACTAATGAATCTCTCAGTTCTCATTGATGAAGTTTCCTCATGTAGTGAAGGGCCAGGAGCACAAAAGGTCACAAATGGCTGACGTGTAGAGATCAAGAGTCTGCTGAATGCTGGTCCTTGGACTTGACTCCTTTGTTAAAATTCATCCACCCAAGGCTCAGGAACATGGAAGCGAGGGCAGAAAGATTTTAAGAGCCAGGGAGGAAGTGCAGGACCACATGGAAACAGAGCCCTACAAGCCACTGGGAATGGGCTTATATGATTCTGTGGCAATGGCGTCAGTATACACAAGTCCCATGTAAACTCAGGTAGACAAAAACCCAGCCTAGAACTGGGAAATGAACAGCAGACTGCAATCTTATCTGCAGAAATACTGGCAACAGATAGCTCCTAGGTGAAAAAGAGCTGATCTTCCTAAAACAAGGGACTCTAGATAGCCTGACTAGACCTCAGTGGATGGACTTGCACTGGGGAACATCTGGGGACACTGACTTGACATAGTGGTTCTTAACAGGGATGACAGAGTAAATGGTCTCCACTAGCAGGGCATGGGAGGGTGCCTGTAGGGATGAGTATAAAAACATCATTAAGATTGATTGAGATGTTCTGTAAGAAATACACAAATATTCAATAAAAACAAGCATAAAAAAACTTCATATCATCAAGAAAACACATTAAGAAACCACAAAACCTACTTTGAAATGAGAGAATATCTGCAAAATGAAAATCAGTGCTATTTATGAAGAACAGTAAAAGACTTATTTTTATAACAACCTGCAGTGTATGCTAGGAATTGAATCTGGATCCTCTGTAAGAACAGCCAGTACTCTTAACCACTGAGCCATCTCTCTAGCCACCTAGTCCCTACTGTATAATTCGTATATATTTTGAAGATCATGTTCTTTAAATAATTTTGACATCTTACTTTACAAACTTCTAATATGTAGCAGGTGCCTCTTTTAGTGTTTATCTGTCGTAATGATTTCTACCTCTCTCTAAAAGAGATGCTCAGGGAGAACTATAAGTGAAAGTAGATGGAAGAGGAAAATAAACATATACAGAGGTTTCTATCAGTTCTTCAAACTAAGAATAATTCTCTACTGGATGGAGTGACGCTTAACTCTGACTGCAAAATGACTTATGTAAAGGCACTAAATTAATGGATAATATATAGTGTATATTGTGTTTATCTTTGCTAAATGGCAAAGAATATGTGATCACAGGTTTCTTTGGGGTTAAAATTGTGTTAGTGAGCACTTAAAAGTAGTCATCCAGGGAGCTACGGTGATGGCTCTGCCATTAATTGAAGTGGCTATTCTGATAAATGACCTGGGCTCACTTCCTACAACTTATATGTCAGCTAACAACTGTACATAGCTCAGGTTTCCGGGGACCTCACATCCTTTTCTGGCCTCCACAGACATTAAACACAAGTGGTGTACTTACATATGCGCAGGCAAAACACTCATGCACATAAAATCCAAATTAATATATTTTTATTTAATATTTTTATTTTATGTATATGAGTATATTGCTTGTGTGTATGTGAGTGTACCTGCGCAATGCAATGCCAGAAGGTCAGAAGAGGGTGTCGAAATCCCCTGGAAATGGAGTTAAGGACGGTTCATAGCCACCACGTGGTTGGTGGGAATCAAACCCGGGTCCTCTACAAGAGTAGTCAGTGCTCTCAACTGCTGGGCCATCTCCGCAGCCCCATAAAATCAAAATTAAAAATGAATAAATATTTCCTAAATAGCCATCTAGTATTTACTTCCATTTGCCTTGCTATCCATAAACTCATAAGCTTCATCATCTTTGTTTGCTTTTTAAAAACTTTAAAATATTTACACAATGAATTTAATTGCCACATCCCCCCATTCCAGTATCTCCTCTTCTCCCACTGGAACCCTTTCTACCCCTCCTACTTTCATGCCTTCTTTTTGTGTTTCACCCACTGAGTTTAATTCAAGTTTCTTGTCTGAGTATGGTGGAACAAGGACATCATCTCAGTGATTCTAACACTGAAGATTTTCCCCCACTCAACAATCCATTAATTGCCAATAGTCCCACAGGGAGGGGTGGGGCCTCAAGGTTCCAGTCTTTCCAGATCCTGTCAGATAACCACAACTGCCCTGAGTTTATGAAGGGAAGGTTATGTCATGTGCAGAGGACATCTTTTTTGCTGCACATCTTCCCATCCTTTGGCTTTTACGCTCTTTTGTCCTTCTCTTCCAAAATGTTCCAAGTCTTGAAGAGGTTGAGATAGCTGTCACATCAAGGTCCAAGCACTCTGCCATCACTTATTTTTGTCACATTATCCAGTTATGGGTTTCTGCTTTAACTGCCTCCTGCTGCACTAAGATGCCTCTCTGATGAAGGATGCAGCACTAATCTATCAGTATAAATATGAGAATTTAGATGACAGTTTCACAATCTGACCATTTAGCCAAACAATAGTAATAGGTTGTCCCTAGCACCCATGACCACCCTAAATATGGGTTCTATACCTGATTTTTAGAACAAGGTATGAATTTGTTGGTTATGTATATTACTCATGACTCTCATATTTGCCTGGCAGGTAATTATACTAGCTCACAGGATTGGCAGCTGGATAAGATGAATTTTGTCCTCCAGTACCTTCTGGTGCTGTGAACACCATACAATAGAGAGGAAGCTTCCAGCTCAGCTCTGGAATGATTTATTTTGGTTCTATGAACAGTGTGGCATCTTTAGCAATAGGGTTTTACCAATAAAGTTCCAATGGACAAGAAAGAGCAATGAGAGAGCCGGTACTGTTTTCATGCCCAATGCCTTCTAGGGAATTTCTCACATCTGGCTCCAGGATTTTTATTTAATAACCATGGCTTCTGGGAGGAACATTATCCATCCATGTGGAGTACGGCTTTCTAACTTTTAAAAAAATTATACTGTTTTTGAGTTTTAGAAAGATGTTTTATTACAAGGAATATAAGAGAGATAAAGAAGGCAGAGCTCCAGTAACAACAGGAACGAGTCCCAGGAAATGGGTAGCACGGAGCTGATGCTTTCTAATTAGCTTATAAAATAATAGTTTTCTGGGGCTAGAAAGATGGCTCAGCAGGCATGTTGTTGTTTCCCAGATAACCTCAGTTTGGCTCTAAGGACCTATGTCCACAAGCTCACAACTATCTGTAACTCCAGCTCCAGGGGGACCTGATGCTCCTGTTCTCTGCAACAACCTGTACTAATGTGCACATAATTATATACAGAAACACACACATATAATGAAAAATAATAACTTAAAAAATAAAATAGGTGCTGGAGAGATGGTTCAGCAGTTAAAAGCACTGGTGGCATTTCCTAAGGTTCCAGGTTTGATGTCAGCACCCACATAGCAGCTAATAACCATCTGTAACTCCAGTTCCAGGATATAAAACACCCTCTTTTCACCTCTATGGGCACTGCTCACACATGGTATTTACATACACGCAGGGTAAATACTCATACACAACAAATAAATAAATTTAATGAATTAATTAAATAGCTGGGAGTGGTGGTGCATGCCTTTAATTCCATCACCCAGGAGGTATAGGCAGGTGAATATCTGAGAGATCAAGTCCACCGTTGGCTACATACTAAGTTTCAGGCCAGCTGGGTCTACAGGGTATCCTGTCTCAAAAAGTAAAAATATAAAATCAGTAAATAAAATAAATTAGGAAGTTTTGATATATTCCTAGGTTGGGTTACCTATCTCACCTCCACCTATTCTCTGTCCTCACACTCCCTTCTTTACTTAGACTTTGCTGTCCCCAGCATTCCCTATATCCTGTCCACCATGTTCTACTATCCCTTCCCTCCCTCTAATATCCCCTTTCTAACTTTGTCTTTTTAAGTATATATTTTTATTGAATTTTTGTGCATTTCATACAAAACATTTTAATCATCTTTATACACCCTCACACATGCACACCCCTTTGTAGCTCTCCCTGCCCCACAACTGGATTGTATGCATTCTGTCATTTATGTTAATTAAGGCTTATCCAGTCAAGTTAGTGTATTCAGAGATCCCTCAGTGTATGTTCATTCACCACGTTCTAATCAGCCTATTTAGAGTCTCTCCCTTAACGATCAGCTCTTCCCCGATCTTCCTAAAACAAGGGACTCTAGATAGGCTGACTAGACTCAGTGGATGGGTTTGCACTGAGGAAAGGCTGAAAGCACTGACAACACAGTGGACAGTAACAGGGATGACAGAGTATATGGGCTCCAGTGTGTGTGGGGGAGGGAGGCTATGAGAGGGTGCCATTTGGGATGCAGGTATGAAGATGAACAAGATTGTTTGGCATGTTCTGTATGAAATACACACACAAAAAATCAATAAGAAAAAATGGATAGCACCAATAAAAACAAAAAAGGCTTGTATCAAACTGTGTATAAATGAACTCATATCATGCTGTATGTATAAATGAACTCATACCATACTGTATGTATAAATGAACTCATACCATGATGTATGTATAAATTAATTCGTGCCATGATGTATGTATAAATGGAGTCATGCCTTACTCTCTATACAAATGGAGTCATACCAAACTCTCTATACAAATGAACCCACACCACACTGTCTACATAAAAGGGCTCATACCACACTGTATGTATAAAGGAACTCATACCACACTGTCTATATAAAAGGGCTCATACCATACTGTATGTATAAATGAACTCATATCATGCTCTATGTATAAATGAAGTCATATCATGCTGTATGTATAAATGAAGTCATACCATAATGTGTGTATGTATAAATGAACTTAAAAAAAAAAAAGAAAACAGCTCTTCCCCACCCAGCAGTAATCAGCTGCCAATGGTTGTTTAATAAGGTCGGGGCCTAGTGTCCATTTCCCCAGTTCTATGGTGGATTTTGTCTGATTTGAGTTTGCGTGGGTCTTTACCAGCACTTAATCTAGTATATGACTCTAAAAATTTATATATAGGTTTTACATCTAAAGTACAACCTGGGGTGTTTTCTTCTTTCTAAGTTACCTCATTCAGTACTATTTTCCAGTAAAACATCCCAGATTCTTCCATTTTTCTAAAATTTCATAATTTCATTCTTCTTTGTTGTAGTTTATTACTATTCTACTGTGTATAGATATTCATTTGTATTATCAATTGAGTACTTGATGAATATCTAGACTGTTTCAATTTCCTGGTTGTTGTGACTAGTGTTCAATGAAAAGAAAGTGCAAGGATCTCTGCTGTACACTCTGCAGTCCTTTGGGTTTTTGCCAAGGAGTTTCCATTATGACTTTAAATATTTCTTAAAGTCATGAACACTGTCTTCTCATCTTTTAAATCTTTTGTTCTTCCTTCCTTCCTTCCTTCCTTCCTTCCTTCCTTCCTTCCTGCCTGCCTGCCTTCCTGCCTTCCTGCCTTTCTTCCTGCCTTCCTGCCTTCCTGCCTTCCTGCCTGCCTGCCTTCCTGCCTTCCATCTCTTTCTTTCCTTCCTTTTTTTCTTTCTAATTTTTTTATTTTAAAGGCCTGTCAATTTTAGTCCATACCTCACAAGTATTCTTGTTGTGTGGGTCCATGCCCTGGAGTCTGGTCAACCTACTAGGCATCACTAGTAGGAAAATGGACTCTCCCTCTCCCAGCATCCATCAGTTGCCAACAGATTCTCAGCTAGGGCTGGGGCTTCCTGCCCACCTCCTCTATCCATGCGAGTCGGCCTCTATCTGGCTTGGGTTGAAAAAGTCATGTACAACGTGGAAAATATAATAACCCATGCTATGGATTCATGTGCATAGCTATCTTGTTAGCACAGTTTGTCCAACAAGTAGCCCATACCCACTATGAGCTTAACGCACAGACTTTTCTCTAGGCAACACTTAATATAGCCCTTCCTGCCTTCCTTCCTGCCTTCCTGCCTTCCTGCCTTCCTGCCTTCCTGCCTTCCTGCCTTCCTGCCTTCACTTTCTTTCTGTCTTTCTTTTATTTTTTTTCTCTCTTTTTTTTTTATTCAATCCAGGGCTTTACACATACATGTTAGACAGTTTCTTATTACATTACTGAGCTCCATTCCCAGGATGCAGCATGTAAACCTTTTTCTGATATCAAATGTACTAGTTTCTTTAGTATAAAATTAGGGGTTTGGGTCCTGTGGTTTGGAAATTTAAATAATAATCCTGGCCCTCATGGTATTCCTGCAAGAAAATGAGTGTGTTACCTCATTTTGGGAAAAATAAAATCTATAAGCTTGTGTTATGCAAATAAATATGTTAGAGTGTGTTGAGTATGTAAGGTTTTTAACCTAAAATACTTTGAAATTCATGGGATTTTGCTGTATAATACAAAACAGTGACTGGATAAATTTAATAGACGAATGTAAGAATAATCTGTTAAAACCAATTCATGATGCATTTTAATTCCAATATCAACAATAACTAGTATTTGTAGAGCACTTTATTTGTGGAAATTATTTTTTATGAACTGTCTCTTTTAGTTTTTAAAAGTTTCCCAAAATATATAAGCAAGCTCATAATTTTCATATAGATGTACCTTAGAAGGCAAGTGTCTGGAATGGCAGCCCAGACTATCTATTATACTGTTTTTATATCTACTCTATGCTTGGTCGCCTTGATTTGAGAACTTCATGAGAACTTGGTGAATATTAAACGCTACCAAATTCTTTTAAACAAAGAAACAAACAAACCAAGAACATAGGATGACTTCAATGATTTATTTGCCGAAATTGATGTTCAATCTCGAGGCCTGTGTCCTTCAAGCTCTCGTTTCCTATTTCATGCAGTCATGTTTTCCAAGTCTTGCTCTAATTCACTGAAATTGTCATTGCTATTTTCTGTATTTATGTAACACTTCAAATATTTATCCTGAATGTCATTCACTGATATCTCAGTGTCCTTTTCCATAAACTTCAGCCTGATTCTTCAATGCATGCACAGTTTTACTGCAGCTGTGAGACAAATACAGGTGCAAGTTCCTAGGGTCAGACAAGCTTTGGGAGGTTAACCTCATAATGGAATGTCTGCCCCATGGACTCGCAGTAACGTTTGTTAAATTAAATGGAATTGACACACATAAAAGATGAAACAAACAGTAAATTAGTGCCCTAATTATTCCATCTGTCATTAAATCCAACAGTGGAGATTCCTCTAATTCTTTCATCACTCTTTCAATGAGATCCCTTATGCTCTTCAAACTTGAAAAAAATAAAAGCTCAAAGCAAATTTAAAAATGATTTACTCTCTGCTCATCATATGCAAATCCTTATAGACTCACCAATTTTCTCAGCTGTTACTTACCTTATACACTACATGCTTTGTTTCATGTGTTCTCACATAAGGAGTCATTTTTGCAATTAAATTGTCACTAATCCTTTTATCCAGCATGCATTATTTTTTAATAAAATCTCTAATCATGGTCAAAGTGGTATTTTCAAATACAAATTTCATGGTTTAAGAGTTAAGAAATCTGGGATTGGAGAGATGGGTAAAAGTTAAGAGCACAGACAGTTCTCACAGAGGACTGGGGTTTGAGTCCCAGAACCCACATGGAGGCTAACAACTGTTTGCAACTCCAGTTCCAAGGGATCCACCACTCTCTTCTGACTTCCACGTACATTGCATGACACAGGGTGCATCTACATACATGAACGCAATATACGCATATATATAAAATAAAAATAATTAATAAATAAAAATTAAAAAGTGAAGAAAATTTTCTTCATCTTGTCTCTCCACATTAGCTGTTAATATTTTTTTTATTACTGTTATTCCTTCAGCTAAGAATACCTCTAATGCTGTTAGCTCTTCAAGCATACAGGTTTGCTTCTCTCTGTGCCTTGCATATCATTTCCTCATCCCCAAATGCCTTTCTCTCTCCTCTTCCAACTACCCTGGCTAATGTTTCATTTTTATTTTTTTCTTTAAGAAACTATTAGCATCTCCTCTTAGAAAGACTCAGAACAGAAATAATTTCCATTGCAGGCCTTCTTAAGCTTTCTAAGATCAGATTCTGTCCCATTTACAGGGCATCCAGGAAATATGCATTTATCACGCAGAGAATTTTGAAATTTTGTTTCTTCACTGGTATTCTACACCATAATACAATTTAGTAAGAGACTCTTCTTGTCTGTTAAATCTCTGTTAATTGTGCATAGTAAAATGCGTGCAAAATGAACAACCGAATGTTTTCATAACCACAGTGTTTGACCTTTGTGTTACTGTTGAGTTTCTTAATCTTTATGCATTTTGTATGATGCCCTTAATGGAAGGCATTCCAGGGGTCAGTGAAATGGTTCAGTGAGTAAAGGCTCTTCTTGCCAAGCCTGACATCCTTAGTTTGACCCTGGAACCCACATGGTGTGAGGTGAGAGCTGACCCCAGTAAATTGTTCTCTGGCTTCCACACATGCATGTGTTAAATCCCTCCAAATAAGTAAATGTAAATAAAGACATTCTCAGTTTAGGAGTCTATCACTGAAATAAGTACTAGTAATTTAAAGGCTATTATGCAGAAATACATGATATTTTAAAATGATTACAGATTGTATTTATGTATATACCATTTAAAAATGTACATGATATTTTTATCTGAAATGAAAACAACTAGGATAAACATGGTGGCTCTTTTCTGCTCAGGAATGGATTTAATAGTTTATTTTTTATGCTTTGAGTCCACTTGCACCAGTCAGGTCTCTTATTGTTAATAAATATTTATCTACTACTTATACAAGAACAGGCAAAGATTGTGTAAGTCAGTAATATGAGTATTTTGTAATAATAAACTGCTTTAAGTTTGTAGTGAACAGATCTGAATTAGAGTGAAGATAATCCTCACATATTTGCATCTTTCCTCTCAGCAAACTGAGACTGCCCAAAGGAGTTGAGGAACACGATTTCGCTTTGATTACATTTTCCCTTGTCTGACAAAGGCCAGTATCCCACAGAGTATTCACCTTACTGAGTAGAGATTGGACTCTGTATTCAAAGGGAATTTCTGGAGTCCTCCTTTTACAGTTGTCAATTAAAACATTTTCTGGGTGTGCAAATGAGAATCTTTGTGACAGTTCTTACTACAGTCAAGTCATCTTCATACACTGTCTTTAATGCTGATTCTATTAATGTTATTTCATAGTATAATTAAGCCTGCTATTTCTCTAAAACACAAGTACAAAGTCTGAATCCAAATGACTTAGGGTTTTGAATTTTTCTGGTCCACCAGTACTTCTGGACTGTGTTAAAACATATTTTTTTTTCTTTCTCTTTTTAACTTCTCTCTTTCTGCTTCTCTTTCTCTCCCCCTCCCCGCCACACACACTCTTGAGACAGGGTCTCCCTATAGCCACAGCTAGCCTGGAACTCACTATGTAGACCAGCCTAGCCTTGTTCTTAAAGATATTCAACCTAACTCAGGCTTTTAAGTGATGCAATTAAAGGCATTCACCACAACGGCTAGCTTTTAACTTCTTTTGATTAAAATAAAACTGCCAGAAAAAAAAAATACAGCAAATCTATGGTAAAGAGCAAAGTACTGTAAATTATTTTCCCACTTGTCTGAATTGCTATGTTGGTTTTAAATTTCCCAATTCAAATTGATGAACACTCTCTTCTGTAGTGTAAGGATATATTTGGCAGGACAGAGATCAGAGCCTTCTCTTCATCATTAATTTGGGCAAGGAGAGCTCACTGGTTCTCAAACTGTTAAATGGATATTAGGACTTTTAATGAATGGAACAGTTATTTTTGTGCCAGCTCAACTAACAACATTGACATGATTAGCATACATTTTGGCAACTCTTCTAGCACAAGGTGTTAGAAAAAGGGGCTTTTTAAGCTTGATTTACTTTAGAATTCCCTGTTATTAATATTTTAATGCGAATGAGATGTTTTGTAAAGGACATCCTATGACAAGAATTGATTGCAAAATCATAATTTTGTTGAGGTTATAAATATTTCTCTTGCAGGAAATGAAATCCATACACCCAAAACACATGAACTGTCTTCAAATTTGGAAATGAACATATAGATTTTTTAATTATAATGATGGTAAACAGCATGGACTTTGTGGAGGATTTACTTTTTATTAATGATGGTACTAATTTTTTCTGAAGTTTTTCCTTTTATAAAATAAAAGCAGTAGAACATGGCTGGAAAATGATGCTTTCCGAAATTGTTATGTGTCAGTTATGAATAGACAGTTGAGGGAGTTAAATCATCTTATAACTCTTAGGTCAAATGCCTTTCATGCAAAAGGAATTTACATGAAATACATTGGAATTTTTGTCATAAACTGCTGTATATACTTACTTATTCAAATTATCAAATTGAAGAAGCCAAAAATTTTCTTAATATAAATCCAGTGAGTTCGGGGTGTTTGTATTTAAGATTTTGTTTGTTTGTTTGCAGTGTATTTTTACCTTAAAAAATCATTACAAGTATTGAAGCATGGCTAGAACAGGATTTGTTATATGCTAAGATGAAAGTTTAAACTGATAGTAAATCTATAACTTGTTAACATGAATATTCACATGGATTGGTGCAAATTTTCAAATGAACTTAAACATGAAGGCATATTCTACTGTCTATGTAAAATTACACACATAATAATATACCCAATGCTTAAATATGTCATGGATTAGTTTAATATAAACTTTAGCATAGCAGAATACTACAGTTTCTTACATATGGTCCTAAAGACAAACAGATGCCAATAACAGGCACTTCTGTGAAAGAACAAGCCTATGTTCAAATATAAAATGGTAAAAATAAGCAAGAAATTATGAAAATATATACCTTTAATTGCAGACATATAAACACTTTTGGTACAGTACAGACATATAATGACAGGAATTAAAATGATCCAGTTGAAGCTAACACATTCCTTGTTTACACAAATAAATCTGCTAGAGTTCTTATGTAAAATAAACTTTCCAACTCATGCAAAGAAGGAAAAATGATAAATCACCGATGAACCAGTTTTCTTCATTACAAAAGGTTTAGCAAAGGCTAAATTTTCAAAGAAATCTGCTACCGGACTTACAAATTCTTGGACTTAATCCAAAACCAAAGGAAGAGGCCTGAAATGGTAGCTAATGAGCAAAAACAACAGGAGTAAAACTTACACATAGAATGCCCAAATAAAACAACCAGTATTGTACAGTAGTTCCAAGAATGGCTCAATTTTAACATGACTTTTATATTTTCTTGTGTGACTGATGGACTTAAGCATATAAAAAAGTAAAGTATACCCCAAATTACTCCTAACAGGTTGAGAATGCACTAGAACATCAAGGAAGCAACTTGGAATTTAGATGCTTATTTCTGGCTGTTTTACTTGGGCACAATGTCTAGTTACATTTTCTGCAAAAGCAAAGAGAAAGCAGTTTGAATGCACAAAAGGTAAAACACTCTTCAGTAGGTCAAATTTATAACACATGCCAAGGATTTTACACTTGCTAAAAATGAATTGCACTTCTTTTTTAATGCCTTCTCTTTCCAACTATACATGATGTACCAATGAGGTAATAAATGTTCTCTTTACAAGTGTGTTGCTTTTCTTTCTTATCATACATTTAAGTAGGGAAAATTCAATTTACTTTAATTTCATATTTAATGTTAAAAACAATATATTTAAAATATACTCTCTCATTAATTTCATGTACAACAGCTATCATGTACAATACTGCAGTTTCCTGCAAAGGGGCAGATGATGCCCTCTTGTGGTGAAAAGACATTTTAGAACAACAAAAATGTACCATTTCTTACCTTAGTGCCAGGTTTTGTCAATCATCTGCTTGATGTAGGAAAACTGCAAATCATGTCCAGCCTTTTTTTTTTATAAATAACAATTCTATAGCTGTTAGTATTAATTTTCATTTAAAAATGCTGTACATTTATAACCTCTGAATTTGAATTAAAAACCTGTAAACAGCTATTTACAATATATTACAAGTTATAAATTAGTTGTCCTTCAGTGGAACTGAATCAGCACAATCTTATTTGGGTGGCAAAGACTACTCAAGTCAGCTTAAACATCTCTCTGTGTTATTCTATAATGATATGTCAAATATTGGAAATATCCATTGGTTTTCTCTCTCTCATATGCAAGTGAATTTTTCCTTTCAGTGGAATTTGTACTTCCAAATTTTCATCTTCCCTGTGCTGTTTCTTGCCTTTGCGGAGACAGATGTATATGCCCATCCCTGTTACTAGTGTGATGGAACCCAAGCTTATTACAGACAGAGCTACTAATGTGGGCATACAGGACACAGATTCTACCTTCCTCTGAGTTGGTTCTATTGAGATTTGTGGCTCTTTCTCCTCTATATTAATTTCTGGTTCTTTTCTTAAAAGACTCTCAATATAGCTCTCATTACTGACAGTGTCATTGACAAATAAGTTCACCATGACTGTGGAATGGAGAGGCTCAGGATAACCATGATCACTCACTTTCACCAATAAGCGATGTAGTCCATAGTCTGTTTGCAGCAAGGCCTCTTCCAGAGTAATATTGCCAGTTTTAGGGTTAATGCGGAAGGACTCAGGCCTAGGACCTCGTCTCCCAATGATGCTGTAAGCTATGACAGCATTCATGCCTGTGTCTTTATCAACAGCATAGACCTCCGTAACTGGGGAACCAGGGAGAGTAGAAGGCAGAACCAGCAGGTAAGACATATTAGACTGAGGAAACAAAACAAGAGGAGGGTTGTCATTGATGTCTAGAAGAAGAATTGTAATTTTTGTGGTGGAGGAAAGGGGAGGCTCACCCCCATCAACAGCTTCCACCCACAGAGTATAAGAGCTTTGCTGCTCTCTGTCTAATGAGACTTTAGCTCTCAGCATGCCTTTGCCTGTATCTATGACAAAAATGTCACTCTGATTTACCACGGAAAGGGCCACCCATCCATTCCGCCCAGCATCAGCATCTGTTACACTAATGACTCCAATTTCACCATATCCTGGAAAGTTTTCTGGTACAAAAAAGCTGAAGTCCTTGTTGATGAATCTAGGACTGTTGTCATTTTTATCCAACACTGTGAGAGCCACAGTGGCCACTGATTCTCTGGGTGGCTTCCCAGAGTCCACAGCTCTGACAGTGTACCTGTATTTTTCTTTCTCTTCTCTGTCCAGCTGAGTAGAAACTGTTAGTATTCCTGTGACACTGTCTAAGGAAAAATATGATGGAGCATCAGGTCCCAGGAAATAGGAAACTTGGCCTCTCTCTCCACTATCAGCATCTGTAGCATAGAGCTTAGTCAGAAAGGCATTGGGTGCATTGTTTTCTTCAATGGTCAGTTCTATCAAGGGTTGAAGGAAGACAGGAGCGTTATCATTGTCATCTAAAAGTTGTATTTTCACGCTTCTTTTCACATGAAACCCTTCTGAATTCCAGGCAACTATAGCTATTTCATAGAACTGTTGTAGCTCATAGTCCATAGGTTTTGTGGTCTCTAGCAAATATTCATTATTGTAGGGCTTGTAGGGTGCTAATCTAAATGGCCCTTCACCATCCAGGTAGCAGTTAATCTTGTATTTGCCTTCTGGGTCTCTTATGGTAAAAAATGCAATTGGAGTGTTAACAGGTTCCAGTTCCTTCAGATACACAATATCATCTATCTCATTTGCGATATAACGTGGGACAATTTCAGGAGGTCTGAAAATGACTTTAATGATGGACACCAGAGCAGTGATTACAGCAGGAATACAGCCTGGTCCATTAGCAAGGATGGTGAGCTTGTGCATCTGTAGAACACTTCCACCGATCTGACTGAAAAGTTTAATAACTCCAGTTGTTTCATCCAGATGGAATAGATCCTTGGATTCTTGTGGAACTTTCTGGCTGTAACTGTAAGTAATCTGTGCATTAGTCCCCAAGTCTTTATCCACGGCCTGGACAGCTGCAATTGGGGTGCCTACTGTAGCATTTCCATACACAGTGACATTGATTTGTGAGTCTACAAAGAGAGGGCAATTGTCATTAATATCACTTATGCTAATGGTGAGGGTGGCACTGCCCAACAGTGGTGGAGACCCACCATCCTCAGCTATGATGATGCTCACATAATGGTCCTGGGTTTCTCTGTCCAACCCACCCATGACAATTAGGTAGGGCGTGCGTTCCCCATTCTCATTCTCCTCCACATCCAAGGTGAACATACCATGATAGTCCAGTAAGCGATAGGTCTGCACGCCATTAATGCCTATGTCTGGGTCCACGGCAGGATGCTCTATGGCCAACCGGGTGTTTACAGGAGAATTTTCAGGGACCCAAACAGAGATTTGGGAAACTGGGAACTGTGGAGCATTGTCATTGATGTCCCTGATGGCAATTTTCACCTTCACAAACCTGAAATATTCCTGAGGCAGGACGAGCACATCCAGAAGCAAAAGGCAAGTGTCAGAAGAAGAGGAGGCGATGGAAATACTGCCTCCCCAGGCAGCTCCTCCACCCTGGTCAAGACACAGAGCCTCTCTATCGATCTCCTGTTCCGAAGTGTGCAGCTCTCCAGAGCGGTTGTCTAGGGTCACGTACTGACCGCTCAGTCCCCCGGAGGCCAAGCTGAAAGAGAGAGGGGGGTTCCCCTCTGGCTGCTGCTGCTGGCTCTGTCTCCCAGCCGCCCTAGGCATCAGCCTCAGGTCCTCAGCTAAGCTGCCTATGAGCACCCCTGCTGGCAGTCCCTCATTTAGGCTGTACAGAAGCTCCGTGGCCCGACTGTAACTCGCGAGGCAGCTGAAGGGTCCCACGAAGAGGAAAAGCAGAAATGCATGCTGGAGTGGAGGGAGGAGAGAAAGGTGATTACACACTCCCAGAAATACAGAGATAAGAATTAGGAGTCAGTATCTTCTTGGGAATGTTTCCCCTCATTCTATTTTCAGTAGCAAAATATCTAATCAAAATGGGGTGAATGGGATACTTGGTAGCCAAGAGAGTTCTGTGGAGCAACTGTCTCTGAAACTTAGCCCGTCCTCTTAGTCTACACTCCCCGTCCCCACCGCACCCCATCTTCACTACAACCCTCATCCAGCAAACATTCCCAATCAAATCCCAAACCACAAGGCACTGGGTCCCTGTAAATACACTCCGAAGACTGGAGGACTCCGACTCAGAGACTGCGCAAGGAAACCTCCTTGGATTATGAGGAGGGAGGGAACCGGCCAAGGAGAGCACTGGGGCCGGGGGGGGGGGGGGGGGGGCGTTTCTAATGGAAGTCATTCTGCCATTAAGGTCCCAGAACACGAAACGTGATCCATCCTTTTCTAAAAGACTAATAAAAACAATAGCATCAACAGTAACAATAATAATAATGTTGAAAAAAGCGGCCATACTCCCTAAGAAGCTTTGTCTTAGGAAAAAAAAGTAATATTTTATTTTATAACGTAAGTAACATCTACTCGAAATTAACTGGATCTCTACCTCTTACCACGTCCTCTACCTCCTACTAAACCTGCCCCCTTTCTTAGGAGGAAGCAAAATAAACGTGAAAATTATTGTACAAAAGCTATGTGTCAATTGCAGTAGACAATTCCAGCCAGACGCTGGCCACAGGACTCAGTCTCTGGACCCCGGAATCTAAAGCGGATGGAGCGCACCCTGGGCTCCTCCACCTCATCCAACATTTCTGCTTCAGAAACTTCCTTTCCTGACCGGAGAAGGTGACTATTCTTTGCTAAAATACTGTAGGCACAGTATCCCAAACTCCCTTTCCTTCCCCCTATCCTTTCATGAAGTTTGTATTAAAGCAAAAGTGAAACACTAAAGGAGTAGGAACAGCTGAACAGTATTTCAACTCCCTGGGACTCAGTGGTTCCCTCATCTTACCGGCAGATTCCTGTGGCTGGTGCTGCTCCTGAGACGATGTAGAAGCCCCATATCCAGGCGCGGGTGGCAGGTCTCCGAGCGCCAGCTCACAGCCAGGGCCCGCGAGCTGTGCGCATTCCCTCGGCGGAGCATTCCCAGGGAAACTGCAGTCAGCTTGCTCCAGAGGGGAGGGCAGCAGAGAACACTCCCTCCTGGTTCATGCAAATCACTGGGGAACTTCAGCCAATAGTCACCGGTTTGTCAATTAAGATGAGGACTAAGAGGTTAGAAAGGCGTAGGGGCAGAAGGGCACATTTATAACGTCTACTCCTTTATGCTCGCATGTCCACTCTCCGCCAGAGGAGCCTGAATGGGAGACTTGCGCTTGAAGTCTAAGATGAGATGGCACTAGGTCAGAGCGCATGCCAACCACCCTCTCTCCTAGCTGCACCAGTCAGATCCCAGGTCTACAGGTTCCTAGCAAAAGAGGGAGAATTAAAATACACAAGCCTACACTAGTATTTGAATTCACGGCCCCCCGCCCCCCCCGCCCCCCCGCAAAAAAAAACCTGCTTTGCCAACCAGGTCCTTACAGACACTTGGATCCAGTTGTGTTTGCACAGAGCTTGAAAGTGCAAGTTCCTCAAAAGAGAGGGAGCAGTTTCAGCTTCTTTGTGAAGCAAGGAGAACCAGAAAAGCTAATCTATGACATCATGAATCTTTCCCTGTCTTCAGCTTCGCTGTTGGCTGTTGGTGGTGGCAGAGCTGTGAGTTTCCTACTTGCAGGAGATAGTGTTTCAGTTTCTCCAACTGAAGGTTTTATCTTAGAGTCAGTCCCAGCTTCTAGCTGAAAGACTAGAAGGAAAGGTGTGTATGCTTGTGTGTGTATGTATGTGTGTTTTGTGCCCTGTGTGCCTGCCTGTGTCTGTGTTGATCCAAGTGGCTCTGACTGCAGCCAATACTAGCCATCTTCCTGGAAGAGGAGCATTAAGAGAGACAGGGCACTCACTGAAATTTAAATTATAAAATAGTTACTTTTAAAATTATTGCTTTTTCTTTCCTTCTCCAGTCACTCTCACCTAACTGCTTACTGGGGAGTGGCCCTTTAGAAAGAGTTTCTGGAGAAGGAAGGTCAAAAATAGGTGACTATTCTCTCTAACTCTAATCCTAAAGAGTCTATGACTCTGAATCTTACAAAAAATCAAGGCCGCTGGGAGACTCCAGTACATAAAGTCTGTGAAATTCTGTGTGATCTGCAGGGTGCCATATAGATAATGGCCAAGGCCATTCAACCTTTCCCAGAGTAGACATTCTTTCCTTCACTAGACTTCCAGATTTCCCCTTCACTGCCCTAAACATAAAGCCTTGCCTGCTGAGTGACCAGTGACAAGTCTAGAACAAGGAAAGATCCTCCTCTGGATTTAGAAACGAAGGAAATCTCTGTGCTTTCCAAAGAACTACTTTGTGTTCTACTTTATGCTAACCAGAATAGAAATTGTTTGGCTGAGCTAATTGTTTTGCTTCTGACCCTATTTTCTCCTCATTCCCAGTAATCCTAGATTCAGAACCTTAAATATTGACAATGTACTACATCAAAACACCTGGCATGTAACAGATTGTTATTGCACAAGTGTTACAGGGCGTGGAATAGACAATCAAAACAGTATGATACAAATCTAACATATAAGTAGAGCCTGGCTCTTTCCAGTGAAACTGGAGAGTTGAGGAAGTGGCAAGTCTACATCCACATATCTGTCCATGAGCATCTGAGTAGAAGACCATTATACAGCTGCCAAACAAACCACATCAGGGAGGCAAGTTCGCCTGCTTTTCTTTTTTCCTTTAGTTACTGGTTTTTGCTTTACACTTGCACGCTTACCATCACCAGTAAATATTTTCCTTGGGGTCTGTAGTTAAAACATCTATGAATCTAAAACTACAATATGCAAATAATAATAACGCAATAATTTTACTGCAGCACGGGTAGTAAATGCATTGGATTGTATATGCTCACACAGTTCAGGCCCTCTTGAACAGCAGGTACCACACTGTGTGAGTGTGTGTGCATGTACATGCATTTGTGTGTGTGTGTGTGTGTGTGTGTGTGTGTGTGTATATATATTTTTGTGTGTGTGTGTGTGTGTGTGTATATATATTTTTGTGTGTGTGTGTGTGTGTGTGTATATATATTTTTGTGTGTGTGTGTGTGTGTGTGTATATATATTTTTGTGTGTGTGTGTGTGTGTGTGTATATATATTTTTGTGTGTGTGTGTGTGTGTGTGTATATATATTTTTGTGTGTGTGTGTGTGTGTGTGTATATATATTTTTGTGTGTGTGTGTGTGTGTGTGTATATATATTTTTGTGTGTGTGTGTGTGTGTGTGTATATATATTTTTGTGTGTGTGTGTGTGTGTGTGTATATATATTTTTGTGTGTGTGTGTGTGTGTGTGTGTGTGTGTGTGTAAAATTTTCTTAGATTTTCCTTTGTTTATAAGAACATTACAGTGGAACTCTTGTTTAAGAAGGTGGTTCAATAAGAATATTCTTTGTGATTATTTTGTCAGCTGCCTTTCATTTATCCCCTTCTTTATATAAAATGTATTTTATTACAAATCTACCTGTTAAAAGTATTCCTCCCATTCCACCACAGCAGACTCTGTGATCTTTTGGCCACATTATCCAGTTGTCCACATTATCCAGCTGCTCTCTATTGAAAAGATTTTACTGTTCCATATCTTTGTTAAGTTGAAAAGAAATTAGATCTTCCAATTAAACAGTAATTTGTCTATGAGTGTTTCTAAAAAATCTAAATATATGAACTACAGCAAAAATTATTCATGTGTGTGAGAGATAGGGACTGAACAGATTTGGACAATACTATTTGGAATGCCATTAAGAACAACTTTTGTTTTAAGTTACTATGCTGATTGTGGAATCCTTGAATGGTTGTGTTTGTCATCACTGCTGGGAAGTCTTGGCACAGTCCTAGGTGACATCTATCATGTCACATACCATACTGAAAATTAATTACTTTCTATTACCTTCTCTTTTTGAAGATCTAAGCAGAGGTTTCCTAAAGATTTGCAGTTTTTAAATTAAGCTTAAGAACAAGAATAAAACCAAGTGAGCTTCTCTCTTCCTATGCACCACTTCCTAGGCATTGTGAAAGCATTCCCAAACTCCTGTTCCTTATGGCCTGGGCCTTGTGACCTACCATCTGGTGTCACAGATTTCTTTTTAAAAGATGATTTAGAGAGCTTCCATGCTATTAGTCTTGTGAAAATAATACTCGTGAGCTTCTCAGATGTCTCAATTGCTCTGGGCCTGCTTCCCAGGTGTTTTGTAAAAAATGATCTAGAAGAATAGTTAGATTATATGCCTCCCAAGCCTATTTTTCTATAGACAAAGAGAACATGAAACAATAGCTGGTATTCTGAACCAGGCTAGGAGATTTATATTCTACTCTCTGTGTTGCTGCTAAATTCCTGTGTGATTTTAGGCAAGTCTTCATATCTCTGTTTCAATTTTCTATATAAAGATACCCATATGCGCATGAAGTGGCTTTACTGATACCTGTCACTATTAGGTAGTGCCTGATAATATGTCAGTTTTTTATTCACTGCATATGTCACTAAATGGAATATTTTTCACTTACTGCAGGCTTTCTCTCCTTGATATTTTATCTTGTTAGAATGATGTGAGCAGTCTTAGAGATCAGCTTCAAACTTTGTTCTTTAGCAAGCATACTCCAAAACATTTAAAATTTTGAAATATTATACAAGTGGTATATGTTTGTGTCTTTTAGTTAAATTTTATTGTACCTTCTAAAGCTTTTTAATTATAGCATGATATTCACAATGT
>NW_008350123.1:299696-344627 GCF_000622305.1 Nannospalax galili
TATATATATATAAAATGCATATTGTCAATACTGTTGTATAGCAATTCCCTCTCCGTAAGATCAAACCTTCCATCTTTGGGGGAAGCTGGGTAAACTGTAGGATATATTTGAAAAGGGATGAAAACATTCCATCCTGCAGGGCTGCTCCTAACCCAGGGAGTAAACAACTGAATAGCTATAGGAAGTCCTTGAAATTGAACAGGTAGAGGCTTCTCCCTGCAAGACAGACAAGAGACACTCAAACAGAGCTCCCTGGAAGAAGCAGAGACAAGCACAGTGGCCTGAAACAGGCTTAGAGCCACAGAGTTACCCTGAAATGACACTCTTCCAAAGCCTGCAGGTTGTGCAGTGGGTTCCAGTCTTCCAGATTTGTGATAGGTCACCCATGCTGGCATGGGATTTAGGGATATAGCTGCCTTTGAGTCAGTTCTGCTTCTGTAAGTAACCAATCATGAAACCTCCTCAAAATAAGCCCAATAAAACTAATTCATTCACCAAGTTGGACTTTGGTGGTATCCTTACTTTGGTCTGTTATTGGTTCCCTATCTGGGATGGGTAGATTTTTGTTCATGTCTCCCCAGGAATAGTGTCATACAACAAATACATATAAATGGCTATAGTGTAACACATTATATAGTTTATTGATTGAATAATCAATATGAATATATGATTGTATTTAAAAGAATCTGAATACAACTTTTTATCAAACATGATAAAATGATACTTTACTGAGTATTATTTATGTGCTGTACATACAGTCAAGTGAGTTAGTTGTCATTTTCTTAATCCTTACAGAAGTTTTATAATATAGTTATTTACCATTTTTTTTTAGAATTTTATGTGTATGCATGTATTGCCTGCATGTATGTAAGTGAATCCGTGTCGTGCAATGCCCCCGGAGGTCAGAAGAGGCTGTTGGATCCCCTGGGACTGGAGTTACAGACAACTGTTAGCTGCCATGTGGATGCTGGGATTCGAATCTGGGTCTTCTGCAAGAAAAAACAGTGTTCTTAACCACTGAGCAATCTCCTCAGCCCCTTATTTACCAGTTTTACAGCCATACATTATGTATTATGTAGTGAATGGTTATAGGACTTTGATCTGTGGCTTAGAAAACACCCTTTCTATTTCTTTACACCCTTCTCTGGGTGGATCTCTCTCTCTCTCTCATAGAAATGTGTTTATTGGATGCATAAAATTATTATATTTTTCCTTTTTAACGTCTAAACTTCTTTAATCCCTTACTACTGTCTAAATGGATGGTGGGTGTGGTGGCAGGCACCTTTAAACCCAGCGTTTGGTAGACAGAAGCAGGAAGATCTCTGTGAGATGAAGGTCAGCAAGGTTCACATTGTGACTTCCACGTGGGCTTGGACAAGGGTGACCCTGTAAAAAAATCAAAACAAAAACAACAACAGAACTACTGTCTAAATAAATACATACTCATAAACACATTTTACCAATATTTGTCTAGCTTAGCTTTCTCAATTTGTAGACTTTAAGTGTACTATATGAGTATTTTTTATATAATAGAAATTACTAAGTCATACTTTAGTGGGTATGTGTGTATATGATATATAGCTGGGAGCAGATATCCATTGCACACACATGGAAGTCATAGTACAACTGTGCGGAGTCAGCTCTCTCCTTAAACCTTTGCATGGTTTCCAGGGATCAACTTCAGATTGCCAGACTTGTGGGGCAAGAACCTTTACCATCTGAGATATCTCACCACCCCTCTATGTAATCTTGAAGATCACGTACTTTGCTCTCTTTTTATATATTAACTGAAAGGATGGTTACAGTTACAGTGAGACAGTACAAACCATAGCTCATTCAAATTCTGAAAATACTCTTGTCTTTTTGATACAGGGTTTCCCTGTAGATATAACTGGCCTTGAACTCAATATGTAGATCAGGCTCACCTTGATATTAGAGAAATCTGTCTGCTTACACCTCCTGAGTGCTTGGACCAAAGAAGTGTACACCAACATGCCGGGTTGAAAATGCTCTTATTTCTTAAAAATGTGGTGGATTTTGACATCAAGATTGTCATATTTTACAGGATAACTTTGAAAACTTCATTTTTTCTTACAATTCATTGTTATGATCAAATGCTTCATTTCTAACATTCCAGTAAACACTGATTTTTTACTTTCATAATATTTGTTAATTTTTGAAGCTTATCATTCTTAAAAGAAACAATTCATTTGTGTGACATATTTTTTAATGCATTAAGCAAACTAAAATTAACTGTTTTATTTTCTCTATATAATTCAGAATTACTAGTGATCTAGTAGAGAACCAACACTCTGCTTCTTTTAGTGAAAAACTAGATAGATCATTTAGTAAGTAAATCTACACTTACACTTCTTTCTTTAAACTTTATTTTAAAATTTTATTTATTTTTGTGTGTGTGTGTGTGTGTGTGTGTGTGTGTGTGTGTGTGCATGTGGGGTCAGAGGACAAAAGTGCAGCTGTGTCATGCAATTCCCGCAGATGTCAGAAAAGGCTGTTGGATCCCCTGGGACTGGAGTTATAGACAGTTGTTAGCTGTCATGTGTATGCTGGGATTTGAACCTGGGTCTTCTGCAAGAACAACCAGTGTTCTTAACCACCGAGCCATCTCTCCAGCCCCCATTTACACTTCTTAATCAGATGCAGAAAAGCTAAATTTTTGCAATACAAATTTGTTTCCAAAGCATATACTGCTATACTGTGCAATTCGTAAAAAAGGGACTTTTGTGGATGTTATTCTGTACTAACTAGTATTGTTTATGCTTTATGAAATTTCATGTGAATAGATTTCACATGTCTTTAGTTTTCCTATATATCCCAAGAACAGTTGCCAATAGGTCAAGTGGTCCTTTTCTGTTCAGAATATAGGATCACTTAACAGGGATAAGTATAGCTGGGTGAAGTTACTAGAAAATCCCAGGCTTAATTATAGCTTACATTTTCAACTTTTTCTCCTTATCCTCAAAATAAAATTCAAATGCCATTTTCAACTCATTTGAATTTCACATTCTTCCTTCTCACTTCTGATGGAGGTGATAATGAGCAGAAAATTCATCAAAAGAAAGGTGATAGGACTAAAGAGGGGAAGAAATGAAGGACATGAAAATCTGCAGACTGGACCAGCAGTTGCAGAGTAATGAAAGGCTTACTGATACAGGTTAGGGATGATGAATGTGCCTTACTTCTTGTCGTGAGTCTCCCCAGGAGACTTGAAAGAAGGGTGAAATATTGACTGTTCAGAGAATGAAGAAATTGTAAACCCTATAAATTAGCATAGAAATTAGGTCAGCGCCAAAACAAATTTATGGAAGGACAGGAAGAATTTTAAATTTCATTTTAAACCACCTATCCTGTCTTTCTTCCAATACCCATCTTCATTCTCACAGAATGAAATGTTGCATGTTGGAACAATCAATGAAAAATTACATTCACGTAATGTTTTACACTGGCCTCTTGCCTAACTTTATAAAACCTCTTCTTATTGTATACTACAAATCTAGTTGGGGTAGCTAAATGCCGCCAAGTTATTCTTACCTCAGTTTGTGTGATACATAAAAGCACTGAAGAAGCTAGGGAGAGTGAAAGGCTTTATCAGTGATAGAAGACATTAACATTTTCATGCTGGGTTAGCTAGCATCACTGGTAACTTCTTTCTGGATATCCTCTTAGGATGAGTTAAAGGCTGCTGACCTCAATTTTATTTACTGCTGACAGCATCAAATATTGATCACCTTACTTTTTTTTCCATGTGCATGGTGCACATTGCTTCTCATCATCAGTAGGGATGTAAACTGATGATGTCCCCGTTGGACAAATGAATAACTGGAAGCTTCACGAGGCTAAGTCGGTAGCTTGATATCACCCAGGAAGGAAGTAGCTAAGTGACAGCTGAATAAAGAAAAAAATGATGTTATTTGTTACAGTGTTAGTCTCTTTTTAAATATTTCTTTTTAAAAATACTTTATTATTTTTATTTATTTTTATGTGTATGAGTGTATTGCCCGCCTGTATGTGAGTGCACCCGTGTCATGTAATGCCGTGGAGGTCAGAAGAGGGCTTTGGATTCCCCTGGAAATGGAGTTAAGGACAGTTCATAGCCACCATATGGGTGCTGGGAATCAAACCCAGGTCCTCTGCAAGAGCAGTCAGTGCTCTTATCTTTTTATATATTGAAGTTTCTCTAATATTCACTGAGCCACACATGTTTTGAATATTGTCCATATGTTCCTTATAATTAGTAGAATCTAAAAGTAGCCTAGCCATTTCAAGTACTACAATTCTAGAAAAACTAAACAATTATAATTATGAATTTCAATAAAAATGTACACACATTGTATTCATGAGAAAATGTTTTCAAATTACTTGGGCTATCCAGAAGGGTTATTTTCAGTGTTTTGAATTATATAGCGAGACTGGAGAAATGGCTCAATGATTAGAGCACTGGCTACTTTTGCAGAAGACCTGGGTTCAATTTCCAGTACCCAAATGGTGGCTAACAACTGTTCATAACTCCAGTTTCAGAGGGTACAACACCCTCTTCTGGCATCCATGGGCACTGCACGACATGGGTATACTTATACACATACAGGCATAACACTCCTCATGCACATAAAATAAAAAATAAATAAATAAAAATTTAATATATAGCAATAAAAACATTTTCTTGGCATAATGTACATATTGAAAATCAACATAAGTATCACACAAGCAAGCAATCATTAATTATGGATATTATTTACATGAAGTCAAATTGATATTGGTTTTATTTAGGATTCAATAATATGAATTATATTTTTGTGAATTGCTCATTGCTATAGATAACTGAATCCATCATTAGTTAGATTTAATGGCTAGTGACAAAATAATTAATAATTTTAAGTATTTACATATTATTTTGTCATTTAAAATAAGTCAAAAGAGCAAAAGATTATTTTTGCATAGAGCAAAAGAATATTTCTTCAGTAATATTTGTCACTGACCAGAATTGATAACTTTATATGGTTAGCAATATGTTAATAGCATCTTTTTCATTAAATATAAAGGATTAAAATTCATTGACTAATCCATACATTTCATGATAGTAATTTTTATCCAAATCCAGTATATTATATTTCCTTTGAAAAATTAAAAACCATTCATTACTATCACTTCTTTATTCCAGTACCTCTTTGCAGAGGAGCGGGGGTTGTGTCTTGAATCTATTAGAGTGCTACAAAGCTTTAGGACAGCTAGGTAATAATACTGAAAGACATTTTATACACAAGTATACTAGCCATAAGACTGAGAAGCCATAGATATCATTGCTAACTCTGTGAAAGACTGTTTCAAGCACTCCTGTAGGATTTCTGGGTTAAGATCTGTTTTAGGCGGGATCTCCACATTAAAGTATAATAATGAAAGGAGCTCTTTTGAACCTGCCAGAGATGCTTCAATTCTTTCATTAGCAAATGCTCTCTAAGTAATACACAACAGCCAACAACTAGTTTCGAATACCATAGTAAAAACATCAACAGCCATAATGTAGCATTTTCCATAAGATATTAAACATCTTCAGTCATGTTTATATTTTCTTTTCAACAAAATGGGATATTCCTTAGAATTTTCATAAGCTAAAAAGAGATAATGATAATATAGAAGTATCCAGGACCTTACTGTTTTCAGATTTTCATGTGAATAGTTTATACAATGAATAGTGGACATAGTCTACTTTCCCTGCCTTCTGTGAAATGACAGTTAAAGCTGTTTTTTACCTTACATCTTTAACCCTTGCTTCATTTTTTGTGTTCCTCTTGTCAGTTTTTATTTTATTTATTTTAAAAAAATATTTTATTTATTATTTTTATGTGTGTATTGCCTGCATGTAGATAATTGCACCCATGTCGTGCAATGCCCAAGGAGAACAGAAGAGGCCGTCGGATCCCCTGGAACTGGAGTTATGGACAATTGTTAGCTGCCATGTGGGTGCTGGGATTTGAACGGGGGTCTACTGCAATAACAACCAGTGTTCTTAAGCACTGAGCCATCTCTCCAGCCCCTCTTTTCACTTTTTGATTATAGTCTTTCCAAGGGTCTCCTCTGTTTTCTTTTATAATTCTACACTGGGGAGACCTTTCATCACAATTCTAAACATCCACTTCTATACTTAGGCCTTCAAAATTTCTTCCCAGAGTTCTCAAATTCTATATACCACTCAGCTTTTCTGTCATTATGAAATGTTCCCAGAGCTGAAAAGGCCTCTTTTCCCAGGTGACACTTAAGAGTAATGATGCTGATTCTTTTCATAAATTTGCCTGTTCTAGGTTAAATAATACACATATGGCAATATATCTAGCTCAAAACAAAATCACTCATACTTAAAACATGTCAGCTATTGAAATGTAGTTCATCAATGTATTTATTCCAACATCTATATATGTGAAAACAGCTACTCATGCCATCTGTTGGTACAAGGTGGAACTGAAGTTCATAGCATTATTTTTCCCATTTTAATATACAGAGTACTGACTGTTCTTGGAACAAGCAGAACTGGTGGAAATTTGAAGAAAACACATGGTAGAATATGGCATTGCTGCCTTGGGAAAGTCAGCTACAATCCTCACAAGAACCTCTGAGAGTGACATTAAATGAGAGTGCTGAGAAAATAATAGTAGCTACCAGGCTGTGAGCACTTACTAGGCTAAGATGTGTTTATGTGTCATTGTGCCATTGTCTTTGCCTGTGCCTGTGGGTATACGTGTGTGTGTATGTGAGCACGCACATATGTAGTGTAAATTCTCACAGTAGCCCTCAGATAATGGTAACTATTTTCAATTTGAATTTTTTCCAATTTTAAAAACCAAGATCATACACTATCACAAATTCTTCCATGAATTTTCTTGTTATCTGGAGTATACTTTGCTGTACAGGTTGACTCACCTAATTTGGTTAAAGAAAGATGGAAAGAATACCTTCAAACCTCAGATCTTTAATCATACTTACTTAGGCTATGATTCTGATTGTTCTAAGACAATCTGTTTTAGCTTTTTTCTACAACGTTAGCAACTCATTCTTTCACTCTTAAAACTCCTGTGCTTTAGATAGTTAAATATGTGACCAACTGAAGCATACTTGGGGGATTAGTGCAGAAAATAATATGCAATGAAAGTATAAGACATATAAAGACTTTTACATTCACGCAGCATGGTAACTGCTTTTTCCCTTTTCTGAAGAGAGATGGAAGAGGGAAGCAAAAGAGGAACCCGAGCATCAAATTGTAAAACGAATGAAATGTTCATTTGCAGCAGGCTGAACTTGGAATGATCCAACCAATGGCATACTTAACAGCCGTTCGACTTTTATTCCATTTGCCCTGCTCTGTGCTTCCAGGCATACTTCCTCTGGGATATCCCTTTGGTGTTTGAAAGGCTGGCCTGTTTTTGTGGCTAAGTATATAATTTACTTAAAAGCAAAGGAACTTTCTCAGAGCTTGGGGAAGTTCTTGGACCATAGTCTTTTACTGAAGAGCAGTTTCTTGATAGTGAATCGAGGCAGGAACAGAATATATTTTCCCCATTTCCATTGTAGGCGAAGGTATTGCCTGAAACCTGGAAGTATGGACAGAGTAAAGCATCTTGATTGTGAGATTAGACTTCAAAATGAAAAAGCCATCTGGATACAAATCCTCTTTCTGCTAGATACTAATGATACTGCTTTAAAAGTTTCTTGGAAAATTGGAGACTTAATATTTATATTCCATAGATGTAGCTGAAAATTTTCAGCATCTATTCACCAGGGACTGTCCAAAAAGCATCACACTTATGTAATTTTCACAATAATCACGTGAGCTAGATGCAACTATCATAATTATTTTTAATATGAGACATAAAAAAGTTTTTGTAGCCTGCAATAGATTACCATGTCACTCATGTGGGAAGAGATGGGAAGAAAGAGGAAATGAGGCAGGCTGATTCACTGTCCTATATTTTCTCCTGTAAGACAGGGTTATTAGTACTTTCCTATCCCCTGAAGTATTAGCACATATTTAAAAGAGAAAATGTTCTTAAAGTGTTAATCATAGTGTTTGGTACATTAATTTTAACAAATGGTAACTATAATAATCTAAATTCCATTTCTCCCCTTTTCTTCTTCTGCCTGTCATCTTATTTCTATATAATTATTGCTACTTCTGTACCATTGGAAGCATATTTTTCTACAGTTAAAAATTTCTATGCTGCTTGCTTAGCATCTTTCGATACATGATTATTATCTTGCAATGTACTGCATGTGGCACTTTCTTCAATTTTCTTTGTTGTGGTGCCTTCATTTATATCAACTCTGATTCTTAGGGGTTTTATTTGGCTTAAAGATTTTTCAGAATATTTCATTTATAGTTTATTTTTTGCTTGATTTCATACATTTTCTATATAATTTATGTACACATTAGAATCTACTGACAGATCTACTACAGGGATATGAGCATTTTTATCTGCTTCAATATTTTATCGCAAGACATTTTCAGTCATGCTTTTTTATTCATATCTTCGTAGAAATTGCTGATTATTTACCCTATGTTACTAAATGATAACTATGTGTTTCAGTTGGGTTGGGGAAATCAAGGTTTTGCTGACATGTTCTTAATAAATTGAATTCTAGAATGTTTTAGTAATTTGTAATATCCCTGGTATGTTAACATATTTATGTACAATGTTTTAATTGATATATTTCAAAATATATAAGTAAAAAGAACATTTATTATTATTTTTTGAGACTAAAATAATTTAAACCCAAAAATGTTTTTCATGTTTTCTATTTAGGATAATTGATCAGTGTTTGTTCCTAAGTAAAGTTTATTGCATAGTTCAGGTGTTATTTTCTTTTCCTTCAAATTTTTGATGTTTCTTAGGTATTTGCTCTGTATTGATTTGCATCTCTACAATTAAGTAACAAATTGTAGAAATCTTAAATATAGAGCAGGTAGATAGTCAATGTTACTTTAATTACTTTTAAATTGCTAGAAGCAATGATAACTGAAATTTTGAATGCTTATTAAACAATCTGAAAATACATTTAAGTTTTACTAGCAGAACAGATAGTAAATTATTAAATAAAAATTGTGTCAGCTTAGGTAACGTCTGCCAAAATGCTATTTTATGGAACAGAGTGTCATAAACACTGAAGACCACATCCTGAGAATAAGCAATGCAGAGTGGATGTCCCTGGATAGGGATTAAACCTCAGCTACCCAGGGCTCAGAGAATATTGTAGAAGAGGGGACAGAAAGATTGTAACAGAATCTGGCAGGCCTCTAGGAACTTGCTCATATGAACTCATAACAATTGTGACACCATGCACAAGGCCTTCGCAAATTCAATCAGACAAAAACCAATATAGAGCTTGGGAAATGGGCAGGATTCTCCAACTTTAGCCTAGGAACTATTATCAGCTGCTCACTGCTGGTGAAGGACAGTTGATCTTATTTAAGGGAATGATGCTAGATAGTTGAGCAGGCTCCAGTGGATGACTTCATACAGAGGGATATCTGTGTACATAAACTTGAATGGTTAGGCCTTAACATACACGGCAGAATGAAAGAAATTCTTTGTTTAGGGTGCAAGGGAGGAAGAAGGCAGGGCAGGGGGTCTAAATATGATTAAGATGTATGCATGAACTGCAATAAACTTCAATAAAATACATTGAAAAAAGGAAATTATTATAACAATTTGTGCTAACATAACAGATTTTGATTTCAAATGGTTGTTATATAGGCTTCTAATATAGACATGGACACTGTTTACCAGAGTTAAAATAAAAAGTGACTAATATTAATAATGTTCATCAAATAAATGTGAAAGTGTTTTCTTCAAATAAAGGATATACTGTCACCATCTCTCTTTTTCATCTCTGCTTGATGAAACTTGAATCTGTATACTACTGGTCCATGAAATGTGCTCATCCATTTTTTTTTAACTTGGATGAACTTTTCCATGGACTTCATCAAATGACAGTGTGAAAATTCCTTCTTCCTCAAGAGAAAATAATTAACTTTTATGCATTGTGAAGTCTTATTTTTCAAAAATGGCTATAGTTTTAAAGTCTAAGGGCCAACAATGGAGAATTTACTCCAACAATGACGGGCTGTTATCCCCTCCACACAGAAGGGGGAATTGTCCACTTATATCTATGATTTCTACAACCACCACCAATAACAGACTGATTTTTAAAGAAAAATATCTTAATTGCTTATTCTCCTCATATTTTTAAATGTCAAGCTCATCTGTTACCTTACACAATTACTAGCCAATAAAAAGGACAAAGATTCAGAACCTTCTTCTGCCTTCTGAGAAAACAAATCTTTTCCCTTGGGACTACAAAGCAAGATTAGTAATTTATTATCTTCGTGTAAAGCAGCTTGTATAATCTCTTAATCATGTTACATATGAATTTCAGGGTTTCTATATAATTTATATAAGGTCTGCAACAGTTGCAGATGCAGAAGTTTGATTCTCTAGTCCATCTCTTCAGCTGAAAGCACACATTATATTTCACAATATCTCCTTGATATAATAAATGCTTGGAGGAACTTGAATTTTGAGGAAGATGCTGAATTTGCTGTGGGAATTAATAGAAGTGCTCTCTGATGCGATATACTCATTCCGTGATTGCTTACAAGAGAGGAAGAAGTATTACCAAAGGAATTTTAGAAATACATATAGAATGTTGCACGTCTCTAAGTACCTGCTAGAAAAAGTGGACACAGCAATGAAATTGAGGATTTAGGATATCAAAGGTCCAAAGACCTTTGCTTAGAGATTTTTTAAAGTTTAGATATTTTAACTTGGTGAAATAGTTTTCATTAGTCTTTGAGCAAAATATTGAAAAACATTGGCAATTATGTTATTTTTAAAATTCTTGAGGACATGTTAAGTTGAATAGGAATGAATGTGGCTTGTACAATTCCCAGATTTAAAATGATCAATTAGAAACATTTTTATCTAGTGTGTATATATTATTCTAAGCTTCTCTTTTTAAATCCAGTGAAACTGTGCTTTCAAAAACTAAGATCATGCCATTCACAAACTAATGAATAAATAATACATGTAGACTCTAGCATTTTCTTATGCTACATATTTGTCTGTAAACATCACCAAATTATTGAATAATAGATATTAAGTTTTTAAATAGTTTGTTTTTTATTACTGTACATGAAAATGTCTACTACAATGCTTTAAATTTCACAAAATAAACTGTGTCAGTACTCAATTAATGTCAAAAAAACTTACATAGGAATTTATTTATTTGGCACTTGTCATTAATTTGGATAATTTAGTTATGATTTTTTAGAGATACGATTTACTTTTTTATATTCATTGTTCCAAAGTTTATAGTATCTTATTTCTTAGTTCAAGTTCAAGTACCTTATTTCTTATCATCCTAAAAATGTCAGGACTCGTATTATTTAAATCACATGAGAAAGTCAAATAGTAATCATCTGTAAGCTGTCTGAAATTATAACACATGCACAATTATATAAAAGTTTTTATTCCAAAATACATTTAATGTCAGTGTTTTACTTACATATCTCAATGCAAATTTTGTCTCTGGGGATTTTTCTGTTTGTTTTTTGTTTTTTTGACACAGGACCTTAGGATGTAGCTAAGACTGAATTTGTACTCCCAATCCTCCTATTTCTATCTTCCATTTGCTCAGTTTACAAGCATGTACTGTGAGGCCTGAGCTTGAAAGGATGTTTTAATTAATGATGTGCAATTCTCTCATTTTAATATTTATATAGAATCCACTACTATTATATTCCTTCAGACAAAAAATCACACTGTTTTGAAGACATGCTCTTCACTAGACTTTCTCCTACTTATCGTGGTCCACTCAATATATCAGCGTACCAAAAAAATAGATGTAAGATATTATCATATTGAGCTTTACTTCTATCTGCTCACAGATTTCTAATCCTTTTCTAAGCTTATTACAAATGACTTTCAGGCTCTGTGGGATAAGCGTGGAATCCTGAGCTAATAGGAGCATGGTATAGGCTTTGATTCTGATACTCTCTTACCATTTCTACAGCTTCCATGAAATCATTTCTGCTTTTCCTGTTCTTCAGTATTAAAATTTATAGTGTATTGGATTGGGATATACTTATTTTCATTACTTATCTTAAAAATTATCAATCTAAATTTGATTAGGATATATTATATGAAATGTACAAAACCTTGATAAAAATCAGAGGGAAAAATGAGAAATTTGACATTTTTAATATTTATTCTTTTACAATTTCATATATGTGTGCAATATATGCCTCCTCACACTTCATGTTCTCTCTCTGCTTTTTTTACTATTGTTTTGGTTTTTTTTGTACCTAACTGAGTCCAAATGGTGCTGCCTGCTGGAACATTGATGGATCATATACAGTAGCCATACCTGCAGTGAGTTGGAGTAGAAAAGACTTGGCATGTCCAGAAGACAGCATTTTACAGCACTCCTCTCTATTCCCTGTCTCTTACATTCTTTCTATCCCCTCTTTACTATGTTCCCTGAGCCTTCTGGAGCAGTTTTATTTATATATAGTACCTTTTATGACTAAATATTATTTGATGTTAAAAATAGAGCAATGCATTTTATGAACTGCTGTTTGTTTTCTTTAATTTGTTCTTTTATTTATTTATTTTTACCTTTTGCAGATTAAAAGACAAGTGACACCTATCTATCATTCTCTTTCAAATTACTTGACCAAACTAATCCCACCATATTGTTCAAAAGTTATAGTCCTGTCATAATAGGACTATCTTCCATAGAAGAGCATACTGAGCAGCAAGAAGCAACAAGCAGAACATACTGTTATTATTTTAATCAACAGACACAAACTAGATAAACTTTACTATGATCAGAAATATTAAAATTCAGGCTCCATTGTAGTGGCATGTTCTGTTCATTTACCCCAAATTAAGAAGTTTGAACACACCAATTGCTCATGAGCTGTGAACCAGAGAGATTCTCGTAAAGTGCTCATTGCTGCTGCTAGAGTAATCAACCACTCTTCTACCTGAGCAATCTGAATGTTTTTTTTTTTTGTTTTTTGTTTTTTGTTTTTTTTTCAGAGTCTCCCTAGTCACAGCCTGCCTAGAAGTCACTATGTGGACCAGGCTGATCTGCCTGGGATTAAAGGTGGTGTACCACCATTACCTGTGTTCTTTTCACTTTTTCAAAAAAACATTTTTTATTTTTTTTATTTTATGTGCATGAGTCGGGTAGTGTATGAATATGTCTATGAGTCTTACAATGCATGCAGAGGACAGAAAAGGTCATCGGATCCACTGGAACTGGAGTTATGGACAGTTGTTAGCTGCCATGTGGGTTTTGGGATTCGAACCAGGGTCTTCTGCAAGATCAGCCAGTGTTCCCAACTGCTGAGCCATCTCTCCAGCCCCCTAAAAACATATTTTAATTTTATTTTGTCCAAGTTTGTTCTTTGAAGATATTTTAAGTTTTATATAAAGAGAGTTTGTTTTTATTTAAATTCAAACAAATACAGTTGGAAATAAATCATTAACTAGATATAAATCAGAAATCACATTATTTTTTGAACTGATTAATATTTGAACCTCTTTTCCAGAATCAGTGTGACAACAAAATAGTATTATACCATGTATTGTAAAAAATGCAGTGTTTGTATAAACATATGAAAGAAACCTAAGCAGTCCTGACTTTTTTTTTTTGAAGTAGGATCTCCCCAGCTGTCTTGGAACTCACTATGTAGACCAGGCTGGCCTTGAACTCACAGAGATCCACCTACCTCTGCCTCCCAAGTCCTGGGATTAGCACCATCATGCCCGGCTAGTCCTGACATTTTTAGGATAATAAGAAATAAGGTACTTGAATGTTAAGAATATTGCAATGAACGTAGCAGACCAATAGAAGAAAAAAACAACAATGTTGACAAAGATGGCATGAATGACAAAAAAAAAATTTTAGAGGTGGAAATGCTCAGAGATGAGATTTTAAGCTTTATGGTAGAATGGTTCTATGTTTAACAATAGGGAAGAAAACCATGTGGTAAAGCATATACCTCTATCTCTGCTTTGCCTTGCCACCACTTATGTTTTTAATGCCTCTCCATACCAGAACAGAACACACTTTGTAATGTCCAAACTCCAAATGCCATCAATAGGATATTGTTAGAAACCAAATTGTAGAAGAAGCAATTAGATTTGAACAAAAGTAAGAGGACATTTGATGTATTAGAAGGAATGAATCTATGAACTTTGAGAGAACGTTTGGTAATATTTTGAAGACTGTAACTTGAAGGAAAGACCATATTGCTGTTACCTACTTCTCTTTGTCTATAACTAAAATATCTGACTTGAAAGAAGAAATTATTTTGGATCTCACTTTCGGTGTGTTCTGTCCATTATTACTTCTCCCATGCACTTGGAGAGGACAT
This sequence comes from Nannospalax galili, assembly GCF_000622305.1. NCBI lineage: Eukaryota > Metazoa > Chordata > Mammalia > Rodentia > Spalacidae > Nannospalax > Nannospalax galili. The sequence goes on from NW_008350123.1 coordinate 314,149, forward strand.
CATATTGGTAGGAGCACATGAGGAAGAGGAGGCTGTTCACCTTGTAGAAAATAGGAAGCAGACAGAACACAGGAAAGAGACTAGGACAAGACACAATGACCTTCAAGGATCAACTTCCTCTGGCTAGTCTCACCCACTAGTTTCCAGAACTAGCCAAAATTATAACACCGGCTGGGGGCCAAGCAGCCAACACGTGGAACCTCTGAGGAATACTCATATCCAAACTGTAACAGAAAAAGCAAAGAATTTAAAAGGCAAACATGAGCCGGTTGTGATGGCTCGTGCCATTAATTCCAGCAGTTGGGAGGCAGAGGCAGGTGGATCTCTGTGAGTTCGAACCCAGCTTGGTCTCCATTAGTGAATCCAGGCCAGCTGTGGCTACTGGGAGACCTTGTCTCAAAAAGACCAAAATAAAATAAAATAATAATAATAATCAGTAAATTAGTCATCTCTCTCGTCTCTTGAATTAACAAGAAAAATTATTATTTATTTATTTATTTATTTATTTATTTATTTATTTATTTATTTATTTATTTGATGGGCCTGATGGCTTAGAATTATAGCTACTAGGCAGACTGTAATTTCTTCCTTCCTTCTTCCTTTTATTTATTTTTATTTTTTATTTTTTTCTCTTTTTGAGACAGGGTCTTCCTGCAGCCCCAGGTGGCCTGGAAGTCACCAGGGGCTATGTAGACAAGACTGGCTTTGAACTCAGAGATTCATTTGTCTCTGCTTCCGGAGTGCAGGGATTAAAGGCATGTGCCACCAAACCCAGCAGGACTGCAGTTTCAAGGGCTGCCTGGGGCACATTCAAGTCCAGCTTGGGCAACCTACTGAAACCCTGTCTCAGAAAATGTAAGAAAAAAAGGGTTGGGAATTTAGCTCAGTTTTAGAGCATTGGCCTAGGATATGTAAAATTCTAGGTTCAAACCCACAACTTACACAAAAAATTAAATGAATATTAACTGTAATATATAAACAAATTGTCCAGTGAAGCTGGTTATAGGCCAAACGGAAAAAAAAACAAAAAACAACAACAAAAAAAAAAAAACTTAGATATCAGTTCCAGGAGACCGTGTCATCTGCTCCAGCTTTTAGTGACCATTGACTAACTTTTCTAATATTCCCTGCATCTAATACTGTTACAGTTTAATGACTGACGCTGAAGAGAAAAGCGTAAAAATGATGTCAAAAAGTGACCTCAACAATGTCAGGAAATAGACAAAAGCAAATGGCAAGTACACACTTTTCACTTCTTTAATTGTAACCAGTGCAATCATGAAGTCATTAAGTAGTTCGTGTATTTGATAATCTCTTCATGCAGAGGCATCTGTAACTTCAATTATGGCTCCAAATTCTAAATAAGCAGAATCCATTTCCTTTGAAGATGAAGAAAACTATTTTATATATTCAAATGAGTTAGCTGAGCCTTTTTATGCATGGGATAGTTTAGACAATTTTGCATATGTATCTGTATATGAAGACTAGTTTTCTAATGACTTGTCATTTAAAATTTTCTTTTAGAGATAGAATATCCATAGTATATGTTGGTATTTTTATGTTATTGAAAATTGACGACTAACACCTTACATGATTTTATGTCCCTTCCATATCTAATTCTATGATTACTGCTTGAAGAAAACATACGTAGACATACCCCCCAAATTACATCCATATACTCTTTTACATACATAGAAATTCATATGTGTATATACTTACATACACACACACACACACACACACAAACACACACACACACACACACACACCATACTTAACGCACATTCATTCAGGTATTCCCACAGTTTTGCCTATAGGTAATGATTTTTGGAAAAATAAAAACAACAGAAATATCCTACAAGTATGTATCATTTTATTTTATTTTATTTATTTATTTACTTATTTATTTTTTTATTTAATTTATTTACTTGTTTATTTTAATGTGTATGAGTGTTTTGCCTATATAATGCACCACATATATAAAATGCACACAGAAGCCAGAAGAGGCAGTTGGATTCCCTGGAACTGGAATTACAGATGGTTGTGGGTGCTAAGAACTGAAGCCGGGCCCTTAGCAAAAGCAACCAGTGCTCCTAACTCTTGAGCCATCTCTCCAAGACTATATGCATCATTCTTGGGAACCTGTTCATATGATTCTATGGCAATGGTGTCAGCATGCACAAGTCCCATGCAAACTCAGGTAGACAAAAACCCAGCAGAGAACTGGGAAAATGAACAGTAGACCCCAGTATTATCTGAAGAAATATTGGCAACAGATTGCTGCCAGGTGAAAAAGAGCTGATCTTCCTAAAACAAGGGACTCTAGATAGGCTGACTAGACTTCAGTGGATGGACTTGTACTGGAGAATGGCTGAGGATACTGACAACACAGTGGGTTTCAGCAGGGATGACAGCATATGTGCTTCAGTAGGGGTGAAGGGCTGTGGGGGGATGCCAGTGGTGATGGGGGTATAAAGATGATTAAGATTGTTTGAGATGTTCTGTATGAAATACACAAAAAATCAATAAATTTTTAAATAAATGCTTAAATTAAAATGCTTCTACATCTCCTATCCCATTAGCTCTTTTTCCAGTTATTTTATAGGAAGAAAATTGTAATATATCAGTTATTTGTGTATTGTGCTGAAAAAAATGAAGTCTCTGATACAGTACTAATATGATACAGCTGAAATGTTTAATACTGTAAATCTTTCATGCCATTTCTTATCATACTGATACAGGGACACCGTTCCTCTTTGGTCCAGTTTAGTTTGTCTGTTAACTGAAACAACTAGGGGTTCATGGATATTTAAAAGCTGTGAAAAAGCTCTTGTCAAATGTGTATTATGGAAGAGACCTTAGGCTGACTTCTTTGTCTTTCCAGAATGTAGACTCTTTCACGACAGATTGTGTTAACAGAAGTGAGTCACAGCATTGGCAAGACCAAGCCCTTGACAGGCACTTCTCACAAGTGCAAGATTCTCTGATATTACTTTCTTACACAGTTGACTTAAGCCAATGTGCTGCAGACCTAATGTTACCATTTTTTCAGTGAAAAAGAAGTTTGTTCATTCTGTTTTATTTTTCTTTTTGACCAGCTTCCTGTTATCTTTCTACAATTGAGAATATAAGTAATTTAACAGTTTATTGTCGACTCCACCAGAGCTGATAGTTTTGGGAGAATAGATTGCGTAGGTACCAGTCCTTTTCACAGGTTTGTGGGATTCTGCAGAAGGTCCTAATATTTTTGTGTTAAAAGAAAAACATGGCAATCAATGTGTCTGATTTTCACAACGATTTAAAAAAAAATTTTATTGTTGGTTATTTGTACATTAAACAAGTAACATACCTACTCAATACATATAAAATAGAGATAGTAGCCATTTGAATGTGTATGTGAAATTTCTTACACAAGAACATTTTATTTTTGAATATTGTTTTTTGTCTTAAATGTTACTTAGTGAAAAATTATATATGTTAAGTCAGTTAATCATAACACCACTCATTCTTTTTGTACACATTTGTACAATAAATATAAGCTTGGAACACTCTCCTAAACACTGAATACAATGTACTGCATATGTTTATATATGTATAAATGTAAACTTTACTAATTTAGATAACTTCATTTTACGTGTGAATAAAATAATATATTTCATGCTTGCCAGAAAATTAAACTTTATTGTCAATTTCCTTTAAATTTTCATACCTTTACTCTTTAGCCAATCTAAATTTGAATTTGGTAATAAAGAAGCATGACATTAATTTCCAGTCTTAGTTATTACTTACCATGAGCAAATTGTAATTTAATATTTATAATGATATCCTAAACACAGAACTAACTTGATTTTTACATCAATAATAAAAATCATTAAGCAAGCTGATAAACTTCCAGGGCATTTGTTATCTTAAATAATAGGAGGCCTACTGTAAAATTTTTATTATATGTATCGAATAATCCTGGATTTGGCAGCCTGCTAATAGCTCTAAGGGTGATAGTAAAGCAAAAATGTCACCAAAGTTAGTCAGGTGAAATATTGTACTTAAAGTTATTGCAATAAGAGTGAGCAAAGAAACGAAAGATAGGAAGAGTTTTAAAAGCTGGAATAAATTGTATCATCAGCTGTCTGTGTTAGGCAACTGGCCTTTTTCAAAGTTAAACTAAGTTTTTGGTTTGTCATGATATGAGGTGATTTCACACCTTGAAGCAAGGTGACAGTAGAAATTTGTGTCCTACACTACACAGCTATCTGCAGAAACAACACTATTGCTGTTTGCATCTAAAATGCCACTTACTCATTATTCAATGGCATTATTGGGAAATTATAAAAATAGGAAGGGGGGCTCATGGAGTGAAAAAGTCACTGGTGATGTTGTTGAGAGTTCCAGTTCATGATGAGATATGATGCTTTGCTCTGTTCCGTGCTTCCTGCCATGATGTCCTTTGCCTTAGCACTCACAGGCCCAGCTGCAAAAGCCCTAAATGGGCCACCTGGTGGCTCATGCCTTTAATCCCAGAACTCAGGAGGCAGAGGCAGGCAGATCTCTGTGAGTTTGTGCCAGCCTGGTCTCCATAAGTGAATCCAGGCCAGCTGGGGCTACAGGGAGAGCCTGTCTCAAAAAAAAAAAAAAAAAAAAAAAAGAGAGAGAGAAAAAAAAAAGCCTTGAACAACTGTAAATATAAATCTTGAAACCTTGAGATAAGGAAGTAAACAAATCTTCTCTTAGGTTAAATTTTTACATACTCATGAAAAGTCACAGACACCTATATTATTTTCCCTAGATGATTACTTTTGGAAAGATTGATCATAAATAGTTGAGAACAGTTCTAGCTTGAAGAGTTGGTTGAGTGTATTTAAAACTTTCCATTTCACAAGGGCAGAGAAAACATATCAGTTTTCTACAGCAAATACTTTGAGAACAACTAAGTGTAAGAACCTATCTTAGTTTACTCAAGCTGAGGGCAACAATAAGACTGTCCTAATTCAATATAAAATGTATTTGAGGGGCAGCTAATGCAGGTTAATTTTTTTAATATACTAAAGGAAAATAAAAATATGTTACTGAATTATAGATTATAAAACTTTCTTTATAATTTATTTGGTAAACTCTGTACAAACTCATATTTGACATGTGCTTGGGATCTCATGTAAATAATCCACAACAGGCATTTTAAAAATTCTTTCAATTTACTCCTAACTTGGTGATACAAAGATTATTTGAATTAAATTTGTTTTCTTTTGGCAGAAAAGATGTTAAAATTGATTCTGTAAGGAGTGGTTAATTTGATTTTATATATCATCTAAACTAAGAAGGTGATATGCTAAAGCATTTATTCTTAGTCATAAGAAGAAAAGTATTGCTTGTTTCTACATATATAAATTAGCTACAGCAATCAAATTCATAGAAATAGAAATAGAATGGCCTCAGCGGACAGAGGACTGAGTCATTATTAGTCAGCTGATACAGACTTTCAGATTTGCAAGTGCGTGTTATAGAGATTGGCTCAAAAACCGCGTAAATAAAACTACTAAACATTTGAATGAATGAGGCACTTGAGAAGTTGTTATGATAGTTACATTTATGTTGTGCATTTATTATAGTAGTAACTTTATAATATATAAAAATGTAAGACAATTTATAATGAATTGATAAACACTTAAAAACTTCTACTTATTATTTGATATGTCATATATGCATATAATGTGTTCTGATTATATTCAATCCCATAACAATTTTTCATTCTGTGATCATTTTGTTTGTTACATTGCCTTTTTATCTTACATTTAGGTTTTTGGTTTAAGATTTCAATTATTATGTTTGTAACAACATAATATGAATTGTTACTATGACTATATTAATATTTCAGTAAAACTAATTAATTGTGGCTACCTTAATATTATTTCTCTGGCAACATTTACTATATTACTCCATAAAATGGATTATAAATAATGTATTAATATTAAAAAAATTTGAAATACATATGTAAAATTATAAGGTACTATAGTCACACACAAAATTCTTGGCTAGTCTGTAACAGAACTATTGGCTTTATACTTAAAATTATGCCCTGGAATAAACTTGGCTTGTAGTAAGCAAGTGGTTCAAAATGGTAATGATATTAAAAAATATATATATGATATGAAAACACCTTATGGCCAATAATGTGCCAGGACAAAGTTTCATAGATTAGTGCCCCGTGAGAAAGGTATTGTGTAACAAAATTAAGCATGATACTTTAAAAGCAGGGTATGTTTTATAAGTAATTCTGAAATAACTTGTTAATTCAGTAAGTTATATTTATGAGTTCTTATTAAGTCATTTATAAAATAATGAGTCTTAAAGAAGGGTCTAATTTATTTAATTAAGAGTTAATATAAAAGGATAGTGAGCATAATGTTTAACTTACATTATGTTCTTCTAAACTATAAACATTCAAGATATTATTTTATTCACAAATTTTAGATGTATCCTATATGACTCCATTCAATTAATAAAAGCATAATTTTTTCCAATAGTAAACTGTTCTTTAATGAAATTATTAATTGGTTTAGTTTTGCATACTCAATATTTGCCTAGATAATAAATAACATGTTTAAAAGCAAAAGTTAATTTCATATTGTATTTGGCAACCAAAAATAATTCTGAAAGGAATATGTAGTTTGGGAATTTAAAAATTAAGACACAACCCAAATGGAAAGTGAACACAATTTCACCTTAATGTATTTCAATTACATTTCATCAAATGTTTAAGTTGGTTCTTAATCATTTTATAACATTTTTTGTCAAAGAAATTTCACATATTTCAATGGATTTTATTTTTTTGGATATTGATATTTTAACAAAAATTAATTCAGTCATAAAAGACGTAGACATAATTTTGTGATGCAATCTCAGACAGAGCTATTAACAGTCAATTTGTGAATTTGCTTTTTTTTGTCTCTTTTTTTGAGACAGGGCCTCCCTGTAGGTCCAGCTGTCCTGGAGCTCACTATGTAGACCAGGCTGGCCTTGAACTGACAGAGATCCTCCTGTCTCTGTCTCCTGAGTGCTGGTATTAAAGGCATGCACCACCCTAGTCCCAGCCTCCCTGGAAGTCAAGATGTGGATCAGTGTGGCCTCCACCTCACAGAGATCCACGTGCCTCTGCCTCGAGATGGCTGTAATTAAAGGTGCATGCCACCGTGCCTGGTGTTTTTGACAATTTTTAAGACTTAATTCAATGAGCCTAATAGTGACTTGTGTTAAACTATATTTGGCTTTTCTGTGTACAAAATTACTTAATGTCATAATTTCTTGCAGGTTCCATATTCTTTCTTTCTTTAATAAAGCAGAACAAAATAATTTCATCAGAAAAGATTTATGAAAAGAAATGGTTACATGAAATACATGTTTTCCACTTTCCGTTATATAAAAATAATACAAGTTCTGTGATGGTATTTCTAAATAATTCTTTAAATTCCAAAAGCTACTACAAAATGTATTCTTCTGTCCAAATTCCAAGGACAAACATCCAGATTCAAAATCATCCCTTGGAACTGCTTTTGTTTAACCTGGGACTCTGGTTAGGTCTGGTCATTTTCATGATAAAAGTAAACTGGAATGAACTATTCTCATCAATAGCAATCCAGGCTTCTGCCATGTAAGTGACATGTGACAAATGGAACATATTTGTTTCCTGGAATTGAAGGATGTAAACTACATTTAAATAAATTTCACACTGAAAATATGTTCTGTCAGATTTGACTTCATATTATATTATGTACATATTTTCACACAATGATGCAGAAGCTATAACTCAAAAATCACTGGGCACATAGGGTATATAAGACAAATAAAAGCCTGTAAAACACCAGCTAAAAGAGATAGCAGACCAAAACATGAGATACTGAAATTATCAGACAAAGACTAAAAATTAGAGATTCAAAAATTAAAAATATTTGCCCCTCCAAAAGTCTATAAAAGTAAAATGTCAATTGAGAAAATCATAAAACTAACATGCTAGTTTGTAAATCATCTCTATAAAACTGAACCTATTTCTATCATACAGAGTATATTATTTGCAATAGTATATTAGTCTAGATATGAATAACTAAAGATAACTAAAAAGCATAACTCTGTAAGTGGGAAGTAAGAAATATAATTTTAAATGAGCTATCAAAGAATAATCACTAAATCTGAGAACTTCTAGGTTTGGATTGCTATGAATAAAGATGGGGAGGAAAAAATAAGTAAATTCAGTTTCATTTAAAGGAAAACAATAAGATCCAAGAAAACACAGATTGTTTTTAATTAATAATTTTTTTTCCATAAAAACTATGAGGAAGACCAAGTAAGCATAGAAGAGTTTTAGAAAATTTATCCCCTACACTCTTGTTTACTGAGCTACTAAAATGTACTCCACATAATGTCAGTGAACTCCATAAATTATAAGCTTTATAGACATGATATAATCGATTGAACAGAATAGTGACAAGAACCAAATTGGAGCTACAAGATTCTAGTTAAATAAAGAAGGTGAATGAATGAAAGATAAAGGCATTAATGAATTAGTTAAATATAATATAGATAATAAAACCACCTGCTTTTCATATTTTCATAATCAAAGGGAATTAAAAATAGTAGTCATAACAGGCATATTTAAAGAGATTTTTGACTTAATAAACCTGACTGGCCTGGGCAGGCAGTGTGGTTAGTTGGGGCAAGGGTGTTCTTCCTGGGCTGAAAGAAGTTCAACATTTTAAGACTGTCATCGTCGTTGGTCCTACAAAGAACCAACTCTTAGTTTTTAATTTTCCTTTTTTCTTATGCTATACTGTATTTCCTTTCCTACCACAGGAATCACTGATATGCTTATTATGTGCTGATTATCTAAGTATTCAAAATGAGTATTATTTTGTATACACATATTTTATTGAGGGAATTTTCATTAAGTGATATATCTCACTCTGCTTGTTTTTTCCCCTTGAATTCTGTGTTACCAGGTCACCTGTCTTCCTGTTTGTGAATATCTAACCACACGTTCCTGTGTGATTTATGATTTGCATGAATCAGCAAGGAATTATTTGCATGACAGTTTTACTGTTAGTCTTCCGTGACCTCATTGTTTCTAATTTTGTGTGGAAGATGTTTTAAGAACTGGGGCCTCAGGGAAAACTGGGCCTTTCTGTCCTTGTGGTCTTTCAGCTAACCTTCATATGATGTTGGTTTATGGTTGCAGAAGGTAAAAGAAAAGAGTTGTAATGACTCTGAAGGCCTAGCCTAGGAAGTAAAACAATTCCATTTCTTTCATATTTCTTTGTCAAAACAGGTAAACATCCAGCCCAGATTAATGAGACAGGGAAAATATTACTCTGCATTCTAAACAGAGGGATAACAGAGTAAGCCTGTTCACAGAGTATTTGGACAAAGATGGTCATGCTGGAGCTGAGGATATAGTTCAAGGGTCCAGCACATGCATAGAATGCACAAGGGAGCATGTTTCATTATGATTATATTTATAAGCATCAGCCATAAAAATAAAACAAAAAATAAATGAATGAAAAATATCTGAAATGAAGAACAATCATAGATAGCTACTTTGCTCTGAATGTGAATATTATTGAGCTGAGTAGCAATATTAGAACTTAGAATGATAATCAATAGTTTATAAAATCAGTAAGTTAAGGAAAACTAGTAATTAGAGTATAATATTTTTTCAAAAATATAGGTGAAGATTTAAGTGTAATCTTTGAAAATTTGAGTTACTCTCTATGAGAAGTATGACTTCTGTGCTCAAAAAATCATGTCAGAGGATACTACATAAGTAAACTGTTGAACAAACAAGGATAAATCAAGCTACTGCTAACTTCAAAGCCTCATCTCTACTGGTTAGCATTCATAACCAGTAGAAGGTTATGGAAGGTGCTATGCAAGCTATCAGAAGGGAAAAAAATATAATCCACATCCTTATCCAATGGTGCATCCTATGAACAACAATAACAACTGACCTGGCAAGATATGCTCACTGGTGTAGTAGTGGCACAAATGTTTTAAGAGTAAACAATCACTTTTTAATTAGATTTAATGCCTGCTTCCTAGGACTGAAGTCCATACCTGACATTGATATCAGGCTTAGGAACCTGAAACTAAAGAGGTCACAGGACATAGGGGAGAACATATTTTTTCAGATAACGGGTCAGTTACTCATATGAACCCACAACAACGGTGACAGTATGCACAAATCCCAAATAAGCTCATGCGCCCTCAAAAAAAAAAAAAAAAAAAAAAACTCCAGCATAGATCTGAGGGAGTTGGTGAGAAGCTCCAATCCCATCTAAGGAAACTGTGGCAGGAGATGGCTGCTGGGAGGGGCAGAGACAGTTTCTTTCAAACATGGGACTTTTGGTAGGTTAACAAGATACTAAAGGACATTTAGACACACAAATTAGACTCTATAGGCATATTATGTATATATTAATGTACTCTTAAATATTTAACAGAGTACATTAATTTGGGTGGGGACAACAAGGGGAAGTAGGGATAGGGAAGAGGATGTAAATACATCAAGTGCTATTGTATGAAAATTCAGAAATTCAATAAAAATGAAAAAAAATATGTTAGGCCCTTCTTTTCATTACAGATTTTTTTTCATTTTTAAAAGTGTACACTAGGCTGGTCATGGTGGCTCATGCGTTTAATCCCAGCACTCGGGAGGCAGAGGCAGGTGGACCTCTGTGAGTTCAAGGCCAGCCTGGTCTACATAGTGAGTTCCAGGACAGCTGGGGCTACAGGGAGACTCTGTCTCAAAAAGACCAAAAAAAAAAAAAAGTGTACACTAGAGTTACTGTGATTTAACATAAAAAAATCAAAACCAAACAGACATCAAATAAATAAAACAGATTATTTGCTTTTTAAAATAGATCTGAATTAGCTTGAAGCAAATAAATCCTACTAAAACCAACTTACCTGTTTTGGAAGATAGAAGTTAAGACCAAATTCAGCACACCATAATTGAGGATTTGAAGTCTTCTGGCATATTTCGGTAGGAAGTACCATTAATTACAAGACCAAAGTGTAATATCTTCTGTAAAAGTGAATGGCATACCTGTTTAACAGTGACTCCTTTTATTGAACTCTGTATCCTGGCCAAAATTTGAATACACTCAGAAGTTTACAGAAAGCTTGTAACAGACATTATGGTGACTTTCTGTATAAAGCACCTGAAGAGTAATCAAGCCTGTATGTAAAATAATAGTAAAATAATAATCCAAAGGATGTTTGTGGTTGTGATTCAGTGTGGGAAGGGGGAACTGAGGGTGCTTAGTGTGAGCTGTGTTTACAAAAACTCCCATTACTGAAAGTGCTTTGTCAGATCCAAGCCAGGGGGGAAGCATCCTTAGTAACAGTCCAAATAAGTTTGACTCTTTTTGCATAGTATTTTGCATTTAGTTTGTATAAAATCATATATGATAATTTTATTTCCTTATGAATCACTGTCTATTTGAAAGTCATCAAACTATGCATGCACAAAAAGGATATTCTATTTTGGGTCGGGAAAGCAAGAGTAAAAGTAGCCTGCATGATATAAAAATTTGAAAGAGAAGCTATTGGATGTCTTTGCAAACTGTAGAATAAAAGAATAAAGTTTAAGAGTTTTTTTTTTTTCAATGAATGGGGTCAACAAATAGTATCTTAATAATTTAAATTTATTTTCATCTTGTTTATGGTAAATGTATACGACAACAAACATACGAATAGCTGAATAATGTCAAAGATGTTCATATTTGGGCTGCAAGAGTCTGGATTTTGTTTATTTCATTACTTATTTTGATTTTCATAAGTAATCATAAATTGATTTTACTGTAAAATTATTTGTACTAATTAAGAAAAACTGACTGTTCTTGTGGTAAATTTACAAGGAAATGCTAAGAAAAAATTCTGAACACAACTACCATCAGATGATTGTATTTTTTAACCAAAATAAGAGAAAAGCCTATAGTTACATAAGCAACTGCCAAATGGTGCATTTTATGTCTCTTTATACTTCCCACATTCTTTAAACAATGATTATAACTATGTACATAGTTTTCTTTATTATTTTTGACTTATGTAATTTGCTCTCAATATGGATACTAAATACAGAATTGATTTGTATGTAATGTCTTTTACTGACTCTGTATAAAGAAAGTCTTGAAGAGTAGGTGACTTGACCTCATTAGACAGTATACAATTATTCAAGAGAATTAAATATCATAAGTACCAAATTTAGTATAATTTATAGTGATAATATTTTTAAAGTGATGTACTTATTTGCAATAGCAATATTGTTTCCCAAGAAAGTAACAATATATTTCCCTGCTTGTTGGCATTGTGCTTAACAATATGATTTATTTTAATAAATGCAATATTAACAAATATGAAGAAAGCAGATGCTTCAACTGTGCCTGTATGATTGGGTTTGTTCTTGTACCTCAACTACTGTCATGAAAAGAGTATAGTAAGGCTAATGCAGTGCTCCAAGTGGAAGACTGCCCTGACATGCTCTGTCTGCATCTCTCAAACACACCTTGCATGTGAGCAATTAGAAATTATTATAACTTCAAGCCACTAAGTTTTGATACGCATTGCTACTTTTATATACATTGGATAAGTAATAAAATGCCAAAACAATATGTGGTAATGTTGTATAAGATAATGTATGAATATATATGAATAATAAGATCATGTATAATATCTGCATTTATAAATATTTTATTAATATATTAGACAAAAGGTTACTGTTATAACAGTTATTTACAATACACAATAATGATAATATATTTCATTGTAGTGTCTCCTAATACTACCATTTGCAGTCTAACCCTGTAAAAATTGTATTTTTTAGGTTTTCTACAAATGTTATTTAATTATAGATAAGAGACATAATTTTATTCAAAAAAATCAATGACTGAAAATTTTTTCCTACTTATTGAGAAAGAATTATTTTTGTTTTCACTACTATAATACTTATTGGACAATAAAGCAAAACAACTCATTAAGTGCTCATTTGGATCACAGTATTGTGGGAATCATGGCATTTTATTATAAAATGTCAATCTAAATAAAAGACAACAGAGAGAAAATGATGTGAAATATGATTTCCGAATACTACAAATAGATTTTACATGCAAATTTTGTTTATATACTCTCACTAAAAGAACTAAAGAATGAAGTGAGTATATGTAAGAAAAACATCCTGGTGGTCTCATCAAATACCTTTATTTTATCCAAAGTAATACATTGCTATTTTAAACTATTCATTAATTTCTTAAATCCTGAACACATAGTCACTTTCATCTTAGGAAGAAAATTTAGCTATGGTCACTAACAGCAGAACTCCATACTAATTTTGTAATCATGTAATGCAGTCAGGGAGCACTTATCTTGGTAACTTTGAAAAGTCAATTCACTTTTGTATCATAATCTGGAAGCTTTCCTCCCTCCATGGAGCTTAGCACTACATCAAGTACTGAATACCATATTCTGGGAAATTCATGTGTGACTTTGCAGTCAAAATCTGTAATTCATTTGTAAAGCTGAAACTTTATACCTATTGAGCACAAACTCTCCATATTCTCAACCTCAGCTCAAAAAGATCATCGTTCTGCTTTTAGCTCTTATGAGTTTGATTATTTTCAAATTCTCACAGAAGGAAAGCCATGGAATATTTCTCCTTCTTTACTAGTTTATTTTAATTTGCATAACGCCCTTATTGTCAAATCTGGCAGAATTTTTTTCTATTTCAAAGAATATTATTTATTATTAAAATACCATTTTTCTTTCTTTGTGAATTTAAAGACATTAATCATTTCTTCATCTTGGTTTTTATAATGTTGCATCAAAAGTGGGATTGGAGATATTTCTTTGGAATCATATGGGTTTAATGGGATGAGAAATGGGAGGCTAGGACAAATGACTGAGTAAAAGAATGACTGAAAGAGTAATGTGGAAGCCAGCTATGGAATCATCTTTCAATATATACATATACAACATAAGATGAGTTTAAAGGATGTGCCTTATGACAGGTGCTCTATAGCTTCAATAGACTAGCAAATGAACAGCCCCAATCCCAGGGATAGACTGCTTCCTTTGGAGTTTTTGGCCAGAAAGATCCAATAGATATATAAACAATATTGACTCTTGCCATTGCACTTGGATGCCCACTAGAATCAGACAGTAAGACTCTATTGTTGAAGACACTGCATTTCTGTGTCATAGAACAAAAAAGGAGAAATAAAGCTGGTACTGACTTTGAATCTACACCTCTGCTGCCTAGCTTTAGGTACTAGAAGGTGCTATGCATGTTACTGACAGCTATGACGTCTGTGAGCTATAGTGGTAACTCTCTTGGCAAAACCTGCCCACCGGTGAAACAGTGGCATGAATTTTATGGGAGTAGCCGGTCATCTTCTAAATGGATTTAAGTCTTGCTTCACAATAGCGAGTCCATATCTGACACTGTTATAAAGGTAATAATGTGTGCCTACACAAATCACAGGCATAGGGGAGAATCTACTACAATCATTCTGCTAAAAAGACACAATATTAAACTAACCTAATTTTATATTCACACATTAGTAAATCCCTCAACTCTCACCAGTAAGGGTCTTCTTGAAACAGATGGTAATTAACACAGAGACTCACAGTAGATGTCCAGAAAATAAGAGACCACAGAAAGCTCAGACTTACATGGAACATCTATATTGCAGCTTCCACTCCGAAGGCTCAGGGATTTTGTGGAGGAGAGGGTGAAAAGATTGTAAGAGGCAGCAGTGATAGAAGACAAGGAAATTGTATTGTTTGACACCAAAGGATAGTTATACATATGAATTCACAGTGCTTATGACAGCATGTACACGACATGTGCAAACCCGAACCGGACAGGGCCTCAGCATGGACTAGGGAAGTGGGCAAAAGCCCTAGCCATAGATGAGAATCTATTGGCTACTGATTTTTGCTTGGAGAAGGAGAGTCAGTTTTCCTTATTGATGTGATGACTGGTAGGTTGACCAGATATCAGGCTCTGTAGCCATCCCAGGAATACTTCAGAAACATGGACTGGAATCCATAGGCATTTAAAAGTCAGTTAATCAATGAATCAATGAATCAATCAATAAAAAAGAAAATAATGGAAGACATGAAATTTCAGTTTGGAAGTAGTAGGGCAGTGCTAGCAAAGGTGAAATGTTCAGCATGTGATAAAAATACATTTATGAAATTTCAAAATCAATAAAAAGTTTCTAAATTTTTAAAAAAATACCTTGATTTCATCTGTTTTGAATATATATGCTGAAGTGAATTTACTGGATCATAAGGTGTACTTTTTATAAAATTCTTGAATAACCTGTGATGCGTGAATTAATGTTCACATGGGAAATAATAAAAAAAGAAATGCGTCTTCAATTGATGCAAGCCTGATCAACTAATTGGAACTCCAATGGTTGTGGAAACTCCAGAATTTTGCAGATTCAGAGCCTATATAAAGTTTATTTTGAGTCATCTTTAGGTCCCTAAATAACCATTATTTGTCCACTTCTGTATTTGATGTAGTATCCTGTGACTAACAGATACAAACATTTTTAGTCTTATTTACTTGGCAGACCACTAGTTTCCCAAACCCAAGTGTTAAGAATCCTGTCAGACACCATCTAAGGCCTATTGCAGAATTGTCCTTGCTTTGCTAAGACCCACCTACCAAACGTACCCAGCAATGTATTTAAAAAGTGTGTTGATACTGGGTGTGATGGCCGGTGCCTTTAGTCGCAGCACTCAGGAGGCAGAGGCAGAGGGATCTCTGTGAGATTGAGATCAGCCTGGTCTACATAGTGAGCTCCAGGTGGACAGAGGATACTGAGATCCTGTTAAAAAAAAGCATGTTGATTTATGGGTTTCTTTGTTCTGTTAATATCAAAGCTCACAAAATTTTTACCTCATTGAAACATGGGATTTGCGGTAACCTGAATGTGTTATTGGGCTGTGCTTACACATTTGGGTCCAGAATAAAATATTTTTTACTGCTTTGGGATGAGACTTGTGCTTTTTGAACGACAGGCAATCAATACTCATTATTAACGTCATCAGAATTCAAGTCATCTAGGAGATTCGTCTCTAGGAAGAATTAGTAGGGGTGAGAAGACTCACCAGCATAGCAGAGGAGGCAGCATCTTCCAGCTGGGGGCCCAGGTATAAAAAGGCCAGAGGATATATCACAGTATTGCTTGTATGCACGCCTCACTTCGCAAGTGAGTCCTTGTGTCCAGTTGTTTCTGTTGATGCTTCTGCTATTCATCCTAAGATAAGAATCCAGCTTTTTTGACTTACCAATGTGGAATGAAAATTAGCTTCTCTTTGGGGATTTTCCTGGCCTTCAGCAGCAGACTGGGCCTGCTGAGGAATGCAGCTTCATGTACCGAGCACTTTTGGGCTCTTCAGGCTCTCCAGCACCCTGATAATTTTTATATTGCCCAGGCTATTTCTAGACTATTTTGGTTTTAAGCTATTTTTGTAAATTCCCTTCTATAACATATATGCATTCTATTGGTTCTGTTTCTCTAGAGGATTCTAGTATTTTTATAATCTTTACTACAGCAATTACATCATTTTGCATGTTTATGCAAGTACACAAAAATTTCCAGTATTTACTCTTTGCTATGGCTTAAGTTTTGTTTCCATAGTGGCTTTCTAATTAGGTGTGAAGTGAAACTTCATTGTAGATTTTCACACACATTTCCCAATGATTACTTGTTGCAGGTTTCCTCATGGGTACAGCCCATGAGAGACTACAGGGAATGAGGGTTCTGGCCTAGGTGGGGGTGAGCGGTATGAAGTCAATGCACAGATACTGGGAGTAGGGTGGAAGCAGGCACTAGGCGAGGTGCTGCAGACTCGTTTATTGCTGGAAAGGGAAGGCCTTATATATCTCTTCCCTTGCCCCCAGTGTCCCATAAGCTGGTGTGTCACTCCCTGATAGATCCCCTCATCCAGGCCACTCGTGTCATCAGTCTGTAGGTCTGGGGTCAGATTAGGTTGGCTCTTTTGCAGAAGCGCGGGCTGCACTCTCAAGGCGGAAGCTGTGTTCTCTAGTACGGCCTGTGCTTAGGCCTGGCACTTCTTCTCCTACATATCCATCCCTTTTTATTATAGAAATGTCAGTGGGAACCAAGGTTCTTTGCTCGACAAAGTTGACCCCACCTCAGAGGGCACCCAGCTTGATGGACTGTGCCTGTCTTAAGTTGTCTTGACCATCAGGATCTTATCCCTCATTGACCACCAGCCCTTGAAGGGTGTGACCTCTGGCATGACCATGTGAGGGAGGAGGAGGGCAAGAAGTTACACAGCCACTTCTCAGATATCAGCAAGCCAGACATGCTGTACCTCTGGGGGTGGGGGGCAATCAAAGTCTGGATCCTCAAGTGTCTTGAGAACCTGATACACTGAGTAATTTACTTGGTTTTGTCTGCAGAAACATAGAACAAGGCATTTTATGAGCAAGAAAAGAATTGAGACTATGATACCCAAGAGTAAATAAGTAACGATACATGAAGTGTCAAACAAAGCTTTTAAGTTCGACCAAAGTTTGTTGAGGAACCCAGAGTTTATATCTAATGTCTGAGCCCATGTAAAATTTAAGGAGATGATCTGGTCAGTGAGCAAGGTGGAGTAGTTGATAAACTCTTAGCTCCAGTGACCATGTATGTACTGTGAGAGTTCCATCCTGGCCCTAGTGAGGTTATCTACTTTGTAAGGTGTGAGACACAGGGCTTTGAACCGTGGGTCACAGGCCATTAGCGTCATCTGTTTGACGATCACCATTTCTTCCCTGAGGAGTTCTACCTCTTGTTGGATGAGAGAAATGGCTTGGAAGAAGTGTTCATTAATAAGAGATTGAGTGTGTAAGGCTGCAGAGTTTTTGGATATGACCTAATTGAGTGTTTCCACAGTAGTGGAAGATTGAGTGATAGCAACAGCAGCAGTGGTGGCAGCTCCTAATGAAAGGATAATGGCAGTGACAATTGCCGCGGTAATACCCAAATCTCTCTTTACACAGGGGAAGGGCTGGATAGCTGTTTGTTCCATGAGGGTAAGAGCATGGAAATGAGTAGCATTAGGAAAGGGAACCCAGATTGCTGCAGGTTCACGCACAAAGAGAACAAGAGAGGCGGGGAGAAACCAGGGATAATGGCAGTGACAATTGCCACAATAATACCCAAACCTCTCTTGACCCGGGGAAGGGCTGGATAGCCATCTGTTCCATAAGGGTGACAGCATGGAAATGAGTGGCATTAGGAATGGGAACCCAGAGTGCTGCGTGTTCATGCACAAAGAGAACAAGAGAGGCAGGGAAAATCCAGCATGCTGAAAGAGTGCAGTTAATGAGGGAGCAGTTAAGGGTATTCCCTGGGTCATTCAAGAAATTAGCAAGGAGCAGAGCAAACAGCGGTTGAACACAAACAGGCAAGGAGATCGAATGGGAGATGTTAATGGAGACTTCATTAAGTGCCCAAGTTGGGTCTGTAACACCTGAGGAACCCATCTCTGAGTTATCGCCGGTACATGTACCATTAAAAATGGCTCCGCCTAATACAAAGAAGAAAGGATGCAAATCCAGGCAAGCCACCGGCCCACAGAGCTCCCAGGCCCCCTGACAGTGTCTTTACACCTGGAGTTAGCATAGACTAGGAGTAAGGTTTTGTAGAGACATGTTGTCTCTAGACTGCCAGGGAGGAAGCCTGTGGGCATCCATCATAATCTGTAGTAAAGAGAAGCATACTTCCAGGACTGAGTGGGAGGCAGGGTTCCCATGGTATAGGAAAGCACAATGTGGTGGGAAGTTTATGGGTGGGAGGGCACTGGGTCCATGGGTACTGGCTGGTCAGATGTCTCTCGATGGAATCCAGATGGGGGTTGTAACGTCCTGTGGAAAAATACAAGTGTATCCTTGTCCTCATGTCAGGACAGGGACTGGTTTCTAACACAGGGATGAAATAGGATACCTCCATCTAACTAGTGGCAGAGGCATAGCCCAAGGCAAGAAGGACCAATGTTTACATGCTGGACTGAGACCCTGGTTGTCAAACATGAGGAAATTAAGTTAGAACAAAGCCTCAGTAAGAGCCAGGTGAGGGTCACGTTTGGCCTCAGGCAAGGGGCTTTTAGCCAGGAGGGACTTAAGTGTCCTGTTGATCCCTTTGACAATGGCTTGTCCTTGTGGGTTATAGGGAATACCAAAGTTATGTTTGATTCTCCAAAAGGAAACAAATTTATTGAATACTTGAGAGGAATAAGTGGGCCAATTATCAGTCTTAAGCACCCATGATTAACATGGCAGACTTTATAGCTTTAATGGCATGTATAGTCTTTTCCCCTGAGAGAGATAAAGCATAAGTAAGGGAGGAGCATGTGTCAACTATAACACAAACAAATCTCAATTTCTAAAAAGGGGGGCAGTGAGTCACATCCATCTACCAAATGGCATTGGGTAGCAAACCATAGGGATTCACTACTCCCCTTTTAAGGGGCCCAAGAGGCATGAGCGGAGCACAGGTAGCACATGAGCAAAGTGTTTGCATTGGAACACAGGGATTTCTGGGAGGAGTTTATGAATACTCTGAAGAGATAGGTGGAATTGTTGATGTAAAGCTCTTGCTTGTTCTAACAGGCTAGACTGGACTGTCATGGTCAGGGCAACTGTGGTGGCATTCCCCTGAGTTAGGATTTGGGGAAGGGTGGTATGTGAGCAGATATGTGAGATGTACCATGGGTGACTTCTATTTTCTAGGCATTCTTGTAGCTTAACCATAGTGAGGTGGAGTCGGGTGGAGGAGTTTTTAACATGAGAAAAGGCAATGACCTTAGCAACCTGAACAGCATAGGCGCTATCAGAAAAGAGATTTAGGGGTTCATCCTGGCACTCGGCTAAAGCTTTAAGTATAGCAAGAATGAGTGCTGTGGGGCTTAACTTCAAGCAGCAATGTGAGAAAGGCCTGAATTCTTTTGTATTGGGGCAGGTGATTGCCAATAGTGCCAGGGAAGCCTGGCATCATAGTTTGAAAACTTAGGGATGCAGCGCAGAAGGCCTGTAGGTTACAGAGGGGAAAGGGGAGCATAATAGTGTGAGGTTCTCTATTGAAAGTTTTTCAAGCTTGAGTGCACAGTTTGACTGCCAAGTTAAAGGCCAGGTCAAACTTGGAGAAAACCTGCTGGAGCTCCGAGTATGAGAGGTGGACCCAGATTGAATTCTTTTGTATTGGGGCAGGTGATTGCCAATAGTGCCAGGGAAACCTGACATCATAGTTTGAAAACTTAGGGATGCAGCGCAGAGGGCCTGTAGGTTACAGAGGGGAAAGGGGAGCATAATAGTGTGAGGTTCTCTATTGAAGGTTTTTTGAGCTTGAGTGCACAGTTTGACTGCCAAGTTAAAGGCCAGATCAAACTTGGAGGAAACCTGCTGGAGCTCTGAGTACGAGAGTTGGACCCTCAATTCCTCTGAGGGAATGGGCAAGAATGGTTTAAGCCAATTTATTGTGCCACAGAGTTGTTGAAAATCAGCTAGTGTATAGACCAGCTTTGAATTAAAGGCAGGGGCCATAGGGCGTATGCCGGCCGAAATGGTATGCCCCCAAAAGGCAAAAGGAGGCACCTCCTGTAGCTTATCTAAGGTGATAGACAAGCCAAGGGATGATAGGCGGGAGAGTAAGTCTCTGGTTACCTTGCGGAGAAATTGTGGGTTAGGGTGGGACAACAGAATGTCATCAATACAGTGAATAAATTCTACACTATGAGGGATGGTTGAAGTGGCTCATGAGAGAAAAAGTTGACAAATAGTAGGACTGTTTTTCATTCCCTGGGGAAGGACTTTCTATTGATATCTGAGGGCCGGCTTATGGAAGTTAGGTTCCTAAACCATAAAGGCAAAGTGATCACGATCTTGGGGAGCCAGCGGGATTGAGAAGAAGAGATCTTTAATATCAAGTGTTATGACATAATAAGAAGGAGGAATAGCAACAGGTTGGGGCAAGCCGGCCTGTTTCATGCCCATTTTTTCCATTTGGTCATTAATGGTGCGTAAGTCCTGAAGCAATCTAAAACAGCCATTTTTCTTTTTTATAACAAATATTAGAGTATTATATTTACTAATTGATGGTTCCAAATGTCTGTGGTCCAGCTGTTCCTGGACCAAATTGTTGAGGATAGACAATTTAGGTTCTATAATCAGTCACTGCTCCACCCAGATAGCATCTGTTGAGAGCTAGGTAGGCACAGTCGGTGTGGGAGACTCCTTAGGGGATGTCCCAGGGAGGGCAGTGGCTCTTAGAATTGGGGGTGCTGGTCAGGATTCTGATTTCTCCCAGAGAGGCCAAGTTTATCATGGGCTATGACATCATCATAAAAGGCCTGATCTTCTGTGGTAAGAACAACACCCATGTCTTCCAGGACATCTCAATCCCACACTATGGGAGTGAATGTGCCCTTACTCCCATCTAAGTCCTTCCAGTGTACTGGGCAGATGACCACCTTTATGTCCTGGCTCTCCCCCACTCCCTCAATGGGCTTGCCAGGCCGATATTTCTAAAGGGGGAACTGAAGAGACTCGCTCTCATTGATGATAGCTACATTGGCTCCCGTGTTCACTAGGCCCTTCACAGCGAGCCCATCCAGAAATAAGGTCACTGGGGGGGGTGATTAAGAATTGGAAGGGTCCATAAAATCTGTCTTGTTCCCCCTCTTACTTGCGGGGCTGAGGGGTGCACTGGGTGGAGTTTAAAGGAGTGGAGTCCAATGGGGGCCATGACCTACAATCTTTTACCCAATGAAATCCCTCTTTGCATTTGGGGTGGTGGGTCTTGGGATGAACTCCATTGTTCAGGCAGTCCCTGCGGAGGTGTCCTGTCCTCCTGCAGTTCCAGTAGCCAACTGTTGAATCAGAGGGGTTGGGACTTCCTTGTAATAAGAGAGCACCTCTAAGGAGGTGGTCAGGGCCTCAATGGGCCCTGTCCTGGGGTCTAGGTCTCTAGTGGCAAGTGCTTATTTATGAATATCATCATTGAGGACAGGCACGATAGCATTGTGGGTAGGGGCATTTAGGCCCTCCCATGTCAGTTGTTTGATAAGCAGATCACTGGTGGGTCCAGACTCCACCCTCCATTCCACTGCCCCAGTTACACAGGTGAGGAAGTCTGTGAAGGACTCCACTGGCTGCTGAATCAAATTATGGAAGAGTACCTAAGGGTCATGGGGGGAGCAACATTTAAGAGCATTGAAGGCCAAGTCACTAACTTGTTGGTAGTAAGAATGAAGGCCAATAGTGGACTGGGAAATAGGGTCAATATAGTGTCCACATCCTGTGAGCATATCAAGAGTAATATTAAGGCCATATTGAAGGTTGAGATGTGCCTGATTTTTGGCCTGATCTTCGTAAGCTGAATGCCAGCTCAGGAAGACTGAGGGCTCCAAAACCGCCTTTAATAAGTTATACCAATCATAATTGGTCATGCTAACTGCATGGCCCATTGGCGGAGAACATGCTCAAAGTATGGGGAATTTGGGCCTGATTTGTTGGCTGCTTTGCGGATGAGTGCAAGGTCTGTGAGAGTGGTGGGCACCCATGTCTGTTGTGCAGCATTTGGGCTGACATTAACCAGAAAGGCAGACAATGGCCAGCAAGGGGCAGCAAGGGGTGAGCGGGCCATGGGGGGTATAATGAGCAGGGGGAATGTAGTTCCTTCCAGGGTACTAGGGTGATGGTGTCCACGATTGTTGTGGCTTTGAAAGTGGGGCCAGAGGTAGAGGCCAAGGGGCCCCTTCCTCATCTGGATTGACCTCAGGGCTGGTTCCCATATCAAGGTCAGCAGGGGTTGAAGTATTGACAAGGTCTATACTGGCCTGATCCTGACATTGCTTATTGTGGGCTGAAATGACTTCTTCAGGGGAGGAGGGCTTAAGGCTGGCAATGATGGCTAAAAGGATGGGGACAAAAGAGGCAGGGGTAATGACTCCCAATCCTACTTCCATTTTTTGGGCCAAGAATAGGACCCCGCATCCAGATGTCAGGATCCCACATATTCTTGGGAGAGACCCAAGGGGCAAAGTTAGTGGCTTCATCCCAGAAATTTTCAATATCTTTTGCTTTTACTTTCAGTCCCCAAGTTCTAAGGAGCAATTTAAACATTGCTGTTTATGGCTCCATGCACTGTGGTCGTAAGTTGCCCATCATAGGAAGGTACCATGAAGGGAAACGTGCCACAAAATTAAAAGGCAAGGGTGACTACCAAGAGGGCACAAATGAAGCAAACAAGGACCATGAGACACTCAGATGTAAACTGCCCTGACATGAAGAGGTGTATCAGATCCAAATGTCTTGTGCTTAATGAGGGACTTCCAAGGGCTGTAATGCCCTTGGCCATATGCTCACACGGTGTCTCCGGGAAAGGCAACAGGATGACCCAAAGCCTGGGCTCTGAGTTTGGGGTGGATCAGCCCTTATGTGACTCAACGGGATGATCCAAGGAGTAAAAGATGTCGATGTGGGCTTTGGGACCATGCGGGGCAGTGTGCCTTCCTGATTTAAGAACAAATATGACAAACAGGGTAGAGGGGACAGAAGTGGGGGGCCACTCACTCACCCTCGAGCAGCTGAAGGGACAGACAAAACCCGGGGCCTACTCACTGAACGAACCGAAGTTGGGGTCATTGCCAATGCAGGAGGGCCAAGGTCCCTGTTTGAGTGCCAGCTATTGCAGGTTTCCTCGTAGGTCCAGCCCACAAGGGACTGCAGGGAATGAGGGTTCTGGCCACGGTGGGGGTTAGCAACATGGAGTAAACACACAGACACCAGGAGTCAGGTGGAAGCAGGCACTAGGTGAGGTGCTGCAGACTCATTTATTGCTGGAAAGGGCAGGCCTTATATATCTCTCCCCCTGCCCCCAGTGTCCCATAAGCTGGTTTGTCTCTCCCTGATAGATCCCCTCATCCAGGCTGCTCACATCATCAGTCTCTAGGTTCGGGGGCAGATAAGGTTGGCTCTTTTGCGGAAGCACAGGCTGCGCTCTCAAGGCAGAAGCTGTGTTCTCTAGCTCAGCATGTGCTTAGGCCTGGCACTTCCTCTCCTACAATTACTGATACTTTGCTTGGTTTTGCATCCCTGTTGACATTTGTTGGTATTCTTTGTAAAAATGTATTTTGCCCATTTTTAAAATCAAAGCAGAGTTACTTGCCTTTAGTTTTGCTTTTGCATTTCCTTATACATTGTGGATATTTAGCTTCAATTTAACATATGGCTTGTGATTATTTGCTCCCCTTCTACAGATTATGTTTTCCTTTTCTTGATTTTTTTCTTTTCTATGAAGAAGCATTTTAGTTTCATGAACTCCTACTTGCTAATTTTTACTTTTTCATCTGTGCTTTTGGGTTTATAACCAAGAGATCCCTGACAACACCATCATTGTTTCCCTTGTTTTCTCTCAGGAGTTTTATAGTTTCCAGCCTCATATGTCAGCCCTTATTCTTTGTTAAGATAAGTTCTGTGTATAGTGCAAGGTAAAAGTCACTGGATGCCTTATTTTCTCAAAAGTATTTGTTGAAGACTATTTTCCCACCATGTCCTCTTGACACTCTTAAGATATATGAATGTGCTCATTTTTAGGCTTTCTCTTTTGTTCTATTAGCCTACCTGCATATGAGTAACCTACTATTTTTATCTTTTATATTAATGCCTTATATTTTGAGATTAAAAAAAAACTTTAACATTTTTCTTTCTCAAAATTGTTCATGAATCAGAATTTTTGATGTTCATAAGAGCTTTATGATTTCTTTTTTCCTAGTTCTATATAAAAATGCCATTCAGAGTTTGATAACAGTTTTATTGAACTTGGAGACAGGTAGTAGTATTTTTTTCCAATTAATGAAACAATTATCATCTAAAATACAACAGAAGTGGAGAGATGGCTCAGCAGTTAAGAGCACTGGTGTACTCTTGCAGAAGACTTGGGTTCAAATCCCAACATCCAGGTAGTTGCTAACAACCCTATCTGCAATCCAGTTCCAGGGGATTGGATGCTCTCTCTGTCCTTGGAGATCACTGGTCAACACAGGTGTACTTACATACATGCAGGCATTAAACTCATACACACAAAAAATAAAATAATGAATAATAAAAAGGTCACCTTTGACTTTGAGTAAAATTTTTAGGTTTAAAGTTGAATTATTACAGTTATACAATATTGTACTAACTATAAACCCTATAAGACATAAAATTAAATGATGTTTAAACCTTTAAAAAAGGCCTCCATTTCATTATTAAAATACACAGTTTCATACAGAAAATCTCATTTTTAATACAACTGAAATTAAGATGTTTGCATATGTGTTTCCAGTCTCTACATATCTGACTTTCACTAGTGACAGTCGGTTACTTTTTGAGCTCCTTGCCATCTGACCATGGATACAAAGTCACCAGGTAGATTTCAGTGGTAACGATTTTCACACCACCAATTATTAAGGAGAAAAACTTTAAACCTCAAAGAATCATCATTATTATTTTTTAATCATTATTTTTTCCAATTTTTAATAATTACATGATTAGAAGAAGCATTTCACTATAGCTTTAACATATTCAGTAACACACTCCAGAGAAAGAGTACATCTGTTCACAAGTGGCTGCAAATTTTTAGGTTCACAGTTGAATCAATACAGTCATACAAGCCTGAAGTCAGTATAAGCCCTGTAAGACATAAAATTGAATGAGTTTTTAACCTTTAAAAAAGATCTCCATTTCATTTTAGAACATATTGTTCCTTGCAGAAAAACTCATTGTTTTTCTACTAACACTGAGATGTTGGTGCATGCATCTCTAATCTGTATGTATCAGATTATTACTAGTCATAATTGTTTGCACTTGGATCCTTGGCGCCTGTGTAAGTCTATAAAGTCATCGGGTAGATTTCAATGGTAATGTTTATCACCTCTACTAATTAACATGAGGTAAATTTCCATGCTTTCTCCTCAAATATAATACATTTTTAAAAAAATTGTTGATTTTTTGTGTGTGTATATGTGTGTGTATATCACACAGAACATTCGCAACCATCTTATTCAACCGTACACCCACTTCCCAGATGGCACCCTCCCACAGCCTCCCTCCTCCCACTAGAGCCTTTACACTCTGATATCCCTGCTACTGTCTGTTGTGTTGTCAGCACCCCCAGCCTTTCCCCATTGCTTGCCCCTCTGTTGAATCTAGGTGGCTTATCCAGAGGTCTTCATTTAGAAGGGCCTGCTCCTCCTCATCTAACAGCAATCAGTTGTCAAAACTCCTTTAGACAAGATTGGGGTCTGCTGTTCACCTTTCCAATTCTATGCTGGGTTGCTATCTGGGAGTCCCCTTGGCCACCCTGGCCAACAACCCAAAAGAAGGCATATCCTATCTGGCATTGTTGCTTGTCATGTAGCCTTTAGCCATGCATATGGACCCCCAAGCAATTATTTTGGCTCCCTTAATCCTCTGTTATACTTTCCCTTTGGGTGTTCAAGGCCATAGAGTTGGCCCAGACAAACCAACTTATTTTTATCTTAAGGCCATTTGAGGATCTGTTCCTCAGGGGTCACATGGGCTTGGGAGGAGCCCCTGGCTCTCTTCTACAAGTTCTGCCTATGTGAAGATTAGTCAAAAGCCCTACTCAACTACGGTTGGCTCTGCCAGGAAGCATGGAGAAAATAATTCCTCTGCAATTACCCTCCTCTTTGTAGACTGGACACTAGTTTAAGTCCATCTTATGGGGTCTCCTTGGCCTTCTTTATTAAGAGGACAGGTAACCCTCCACCATTACAGGGCATTTTGAGAGATGCTTATAGTCCCCTGGAACAAGTCAACGTAGGAGGGCAAGGAGCAAAATCTGCCCTCCATGTATTCCTGACCAAATTACCATATGCCTCAAAGTATGTCTGCCAAACATCCAAGGTCAGTTCCACCAGTCTGGCTCTTTCAATTACTGTGTGTCATGTACACAAATCCCAGGCAAAGACCAATTGTTCCCAGATAAACCTTAACCCAGGCATATTTCTTGGTCTGCTATGCACAACCTGTCAGTAGGTTGTAAGAGCAACATGATTCCCTCTGGTTTTCAAAACTAGCCAGGCATTATCCATCTCTCTCATTGTCTCTCCCCTCCACCATGGTCCTCCCACTCAAGGTGCCCATATTTCCCCCCTCCCTCCCTCCACAACACCCTTCTCCTATGGTCGAACCCTCCCAAGCTCCCTCCCTTCCCCTATCCCCTAGGTTCCCTACACACCCTTCCCTCTCCCCTCCTTTAAACTAACCTAATTTTTATCCATATCTTCCATAGTAAGGCCTGTTTCCTATTGTTCTTCTCTTTCAGGTTCTTTCTTTCCCTTTACCTCCCTGGTTCCTTTCCATTATCCTGCTTCCTGTAGTTATGTCTGGATACATACTTATCTATCACGGTTTGGTTCCAGGATCCACATATGAGGGATCTGAATCTGTGTTACTTCACTTAGTATAAGTTTCTAGTTCGATCCATTTACCTGAAAATTTCATGATTTCATCTTTCTTTACTGCTGAGTAAAACTCCATCATATAAATGAACCACATTTTCATTATCCACTAGTCAATTGAGGGACACTTAGGTTGCATCCATCTCTTAGCTATTGTGAAAAGATCAGCAACAAACATGGATGTACAAGTGTCTCTGCAATAGGATGAGTTTTTTGGGTATCCTTCCTTTTTATCTGATCCAAGAAGTGCTTTCATTTTACACTGTTGATATGTGGGTATTTCAGATATGATTTGTATTATTTTATTTACTATTAAGAAGAAAACTTACATAAAGAAATTGAGGTTTTCTTTGAATTGTACAAATTTTAATTGTATAATTTTCAATTTTATCACATACATATGCAACTGTGTCTCAAATAAAACACATTTCATTAGATAGGTGTGTTTGAACAGATATAAGTGCATGAGAAATTTTATTGACATCATAAGGCTTATACTATTTAAAATCTATTTTGTTTCATATTTTTGTGTATGAGTGTTTGACTTTCCGGTAGGTGGAATTCAGAAAAAGCCTCAGATCCCCTGGAACTGGAGTTAAAGATGGTTGTTAACCAATGTGCGGAAGCTGGGAACAGAACCCAGGTCCTCTGCAAGTGAAGCCAATGTTTTTATCAGCTGAGCCATCTCTCTAGACTCCTAGATTCACACTTTTCAATTTTCTTTTTGTTCTCTTTCTTTTTTTAATCTTTAATTGAATTCTTGAAATTTTCATACAATATAGTTTGACAGCATTTAGACCCATTCCCTTCTCCACACCTCCCCCCAATGCCCTCTGCCCAATTTAGTGAACTCTCATACACACACATACATACATTCACACACACAGACACACATACACTCACACATGTGTGCATATATATGACCTATATGACCTATAGAGTATGATTCGTGTCTCTCAGTGTCCTTCATTTTGGATCCATTCACTGGGCCCACCAAGAGTCCAAACTCTGTAAGACACTGTCTTTCCCCATCCCCGAAGCCAGCAATTTTAATCTTCCTTAGACTGGGTTGAGATTTCGACTTTCCTGTGTCTATACTGGGATTTTGTTGGGTTTGAACTTTCATAGAACTTGTGCATGCTTTCACTATAGCTATGAGTTCATATAAGTAAATGACCAGCTTTCTGGTTACTTTCCTTGTGGTGATCCGCCACCCCTGGCTCTTTCCTTTTTTTATCTCCTATTCAACAATGATCCCTGAGCCTTGAGAGGCAGAGATTTTAAATAGATGTCATATTGGTCTATATTATTTTGATACACATGTCTTGTATTATCAGTTTAGGGAGGATTTTTGGTTTTTTTTTTAAGACAGGAGCTGCTTTTAGTACCATGTTGTTCCAAAATTTCCCCTGAGAGACCCACTTGTGCTCTGTGGGATTCCAGAAAGCATGGTTCTAACTAAACCATCACAATGTTCCTCTTAAGTTACAGTTTGGGAAATAAGAATATTTATTTGGGCTTGCCAACCAAGTTTAGAGGGCTACTTACAAAGACATGATCTCTAGGGTCTCTGTCTCTCCCATATTTTGACATCTGCACCATCAGAGGGAGTATCCACCCACAGTCCCTTGTTCCATTCCAAAATGGCGACTACTCATTCCCTTTTTCCTAGTGTGCTCAGCGTATCTCAGCATCCATCTCTAGGGAGTTCAGTTCTACTTGGCTTGGAGGACATGCCTAAACACTATGCAATCTGGCCTAGAGCTTGCTTTCTAGACCCTGCTGGCCACGGGCTCACAAACATTTGCCTGCTTCTGCCTCCAGAGTGCTAGGATTAATGCCATGCTCTACCACACCTAGCAGTTTGTGGAGAATTTTGATTATGAAATGATATTGGATTAGATCACATACTTTTTCTGAATCTACTGAGATAAATCATGTTTACATACATCACTGCGTTAATGTTATGTATTACATTAATTGATTTGCATGTGTTGAACATTTTCATCCCACTGCACAGATCACAGTTGGTAATGGTTTGTGATCTTTTAATATGCAATTGGATTAACATTGCAAATATCTTACTGAAGATTTGTTTGTGTTTATCAGGCCTATTTTCTATTAGAGCTGCTTTTCTTTAGCACATTTGTTTTCCTTTCATCTTAGAGTAATTCTTGCCTCATAAAAAGAGTTAGAAAATGTTTATTCTTCAATTGTTTAGAAGAGTTGGTATAAACTGAGCAAAGATTTAATAGAATTCACTCATGAAATTGAAATATATTAGGACTTTATTTGCACTAACAATTTAGTTTCAATACAATGCAAAACTCTTGTGACTCTGTACATTTAAGGTTTTTTTTTAATGTTTTTTTTGTTTTCGTTTTTTTTAATTTTCAAATTTTACTTTCAAGTTTTTTTTTTTTTCAGAAGCATTTCATTACAGCTTTAACATATTCAGTAACACATTCCAGAGCAAGGATACATCTCTTTCAAAGGTGGCTGTAAAAAAATTCAGAGTTTCCTACATTTTTTTTCAATAAAATTTTTTTTTTTCAATTAAAAGAAGCATTTCATTACAACAGCATTAACCTATTCAATAACATTTTTCTGAGCTAGGGTACATCTCTTTCAAAATTGGCTGTACATTTTTAGGTTTACAGATGAATTATTATGCTTATATAATCTTTAACTCCTTATAAACTCTATAAGACATAAAATTAAATGAGGTTCCAATGTTTAAAAAAGATCTCCACTTCGTTGTCAAAACAGACAGTTTCATACAGAAAAATTCACTCCAAGGCAATTGACATTGGGACGTTTTCACATACATTTCTAATCTCTATATACATGACTATCACTGGTCACAGTCGCCCACCTTCTGAGCTCCTCAGCATCTGAGCATGAATACAAACTCGTCAGATAGACAGCCTTCCTCTCCCACTAGAGCC
>NW_008350123.1:345681-346110 GCF_000622305.1 Nannospalax galili
TTTTACTTCTTTGATTTTATTTTCCACTTAAGTATTTTGCTCTTTTTGATGCAATAATATAATCATTTTTCCATTGCTTTCCCTTCTGACTAGGTTTCTGTCAATATAAGAAACAATTTTTGAATGTCTCTCCTGTTTATTTTTTCTCTTCCTTTTTTTCTCAATTATTTACTTAATAACCACATACTTATAAGAAGTATTTCCTTACAACAGCAATGATGTATTCAATAACAATTTCCAGAGCTAAGGTGCATCTCTTTCAAAATTGGCTGTACTACTATTCTTCTCCTTCAGGTTATTTCTCCTCTTTTACCTCACTGTTTCCTTACCCTTGTCCTGGTTCCTGGAGTTATGTCTGTTTGCATACTTATTTATCAGAGTCTGATCCTAGGATCCACATATGAGGGAGAACATATGTCGATTTTTTTC
>NW_008350123.1:349637-364369 GCF_000622305.1 Nannospalax galili
TGCCCTCAGGAGTTCTGTGGTGGCCCAATTCCAATGTGGGTCAGAAGTTTTCAGACTTTCTCCTTAGGTCTGGAATCTTCGAAGAATGCTTTTGGCCTCAGGACCTTGGGTGTTGGACTGACCTGAGATCCTGGTTGTGGCCGTGCCATGCAGGGATGCTAAGGCAAATGGGGTGGGAAGAAGCCCCAAGATTTCTCAAGGAGTGGATTGAGTAGGTGGGTTGTACTGGATGCAAAGGATCAGGGAGAGTAAAGGTAAGCCTCGGAGCCCCAGAAAGAGGCTGTCAGCCCCAGAAAGAGGCTAGCGGGTGTTGCCGGATCAGGGAAGTAAAGGGAGGTGAGGGCGGGGCCAGGTCCAGAAGCAGTGCTCCTAGGGCCCAGGGAAGGCACTAAGTTGGTCTGGGTGAAAAAGATCAGGAAGCATTATTGGTTCCCCAGGTGTCTGGGGCCCCAAAACTAGGAATGGCACAGGGCCCAAACTAGGAATAGAGAACAGCGGGGGAAATGGAAGGGTGAATGTTGCTTGGGGAGTCAAAGTGCAGAGGTCTGCGCTATAGACTTCCCCCAAGAGGTCTGAGGATTGGAGTCATTTAAGGTTTTATTGGAAAAAATTTTATCTTTAATGTAATATATCCATTAATATTTTGTTATTATAATTATTTTTATATATTTGCCTTTTAACTTGTATTCTAATCTAAAAGGATTCATATCCTATAATTAAATAATTTCAGTGTTCTATATTTGTGTGTATTCTTGTCTTTACCAGTGAATTTTAAAGGTCCATGTGCCTTCACATTTATCTCTACTGCAACCTGAGTATCTCCCTTTTGTAGTTCTTGTAAGGCAATTCTAGAGTAGTAGACCTCCTCAGATAGTTTTTGTTTGGGTATGCGTTTCAATTCTTTATTTTTGAGTGATTCCCTTTTCCATGTGCGGTACACTTGGTTGCCAGTGTCTGTGTTAGGAAAATGGTTCCAAAAGGTCCAATCTACCATCTTCCTTATGTATCCTAGGAATATATCTTTTTAAAATATTATAAAAACCAATATTGACAGCTTTGAACACAACATAGAAATCCAAGTGAAACAGTGGTGTTTTTCTACAGTATAAGGAACAGAAACTACAATTGGAGATACTTCAGCTGAGTGGTTGGAAATGATAGTCTCAACTATACTGTCATGTAGAAGAATTTGCACCCTGTGTGTCACCTCATAGATTTAAAGATAGAAGACCCGGCACAAGGACAATCACCATGCTTGACATATTCCACCTGTCCAGTTTCTTTAGCATTTTCATTCTTGTGTGATTTTCTTCAATCACTTTGTTCCTCTTTTGGTTTAATGGGTGCCACTGTCTGACTCTCTTCTCAAAACCTGTGCTTTCCATCTTCCTTGTGCTGACTTCTGAAATCTTCCTTCTCTGAGCATCACTTATTCCTGTTTCTTGATGCTCCAGTGAGCTCTGTAATTTCATGTTCACTATTTTTAACCATGTTGTCTGTGAAGTCAGAGGAGCATCTGGTTTCCCATCAGAACATTAAGAGCAAAGTCTGTTTTCAGAGTCTCTGTGCTTGACTGAATTTATACTAGCATATTAGAATTACTTAATCCTTATATGTCTATTCTATTAGAATTTAATTTCTCTATGTCTTACCTATCAGAAATTACATAAATTCTCACAAAAGACATTAGTTTGTTAGCATTTTTATAGAAGAAAATTTAAAGACTCCAGTTTGCCAGATGCAGAATGGGCAGCTTGTAAATTATGAAGTTTGTTAACACTTGACATTTTTAACCAAAGTATGTAAAACCATCTGTCAGGGATAGGGACATTCCAGAAGGGTTTATACAAATATTGGAGAGGGAAGTTAATGCTCTCTAAGGTCCATTATGACCTTTATGTTCTGTTATTTGCAAATTAACTTTGTAATACAAGTTGCTTGTAAACAAGAACAGTCAGTATTTTAAAAGTAGTCCCAATCATTCTGAAACATCACAATGAATGTGGTAAATTCAGAGTTAATGATTGGGTAAAATAGTAAACATGAGAGATAAGTTTGGTTATTTCTCATTTTCTTCTTCCTAAGCATTTGAAAATTTAAAATAGATGAAATTATGATTAATTTCACTTATGTTAACTGATATTAAGAAAAAATATATTTATTGATGAGATGCCAAATAATATTTCAATATATGTACATATTGTTCAATTTTAATCATGGAATATATGTATCCTCTTAAGAATTTTTCATTTTTCTATGTCGCAACTTCTAAACATTTTTTTTTTCTAGGCTGCTAAAGCTTATAATATGTTAATATCTCTGTGGTCACCGAGTATGCCATAGCATGTCAGATCTTCTTGTTCCTAACTGTAACCTAGTATATGATGATCAAATGTTAGCCATCATCTCCTCTCCCTCCCTGCCCTCTGTAGCCAGAGTTCATTCAACTCAGTGGGTTTTTTTGCATTCAGAATAATTTACTTTCCCCATTTGAGACAAATATTGTAGAATTTGTATTTCTATGCCTAGTATAGTGTACTTCACATGATCTTTAGTTCTAACCATGTTGCCCAAAATAAGTTTCATTACTTTTCATGTGAGAATAATATTCCACTATATGCATACTATGTATTTCTCTATAAACATATGTATATACATACACAAAACACTCTTTACATGTCATCTTTGGTTGACACTGGGGTTGTATTAATTTGTTTTCTATTATGAACAATTCTTTCTACAAGACTGTGATTTCTAACTCAAGAAGCACAAAGCCTCTGTTGTGCAGCCAATAACGGGTTTTTAATGGCTTCATTTTCTTAAAATGTATGTATTTTAATATTTTATATTATTTTTATAAAATGTATACAATGTGTCTTTGTGTGTAGGTATATACACATGAGTAGAGGTGCCAGTGTACATCAAAGAGTGTTTGGAATCCCCTGGAGTTGGAGTTATGGGAGGTTGTGAGCCATGTGTTGAGGGTTCTTTAAGAAAAACTCTGGTAATCTGGAAGAGCAGTATGTTCTTTTAAGTGCTGTGACATCTCTATACCCCCATAAACATTTTTAAAGTATATGGTTTGACATACTAAATGAATAGACCAAGATAGAATTTTTATACTAGAAAATTAGTTATGATGCGCTTTGAGTCCTGATGTCTACATGATGACAGTATTTTCTTTGCTCAAAATAAACAGTTTAAAAATAAATCATGAAACATATGCAAGATATTTTTTTAAATTTACCTAATGCTTTCCTAATGTTTATTTTGATAGTCATTGTACCAGCTACTTTTTATTTTTCAACTTTTTAAGTTTTAATATTTATTTTGTGAATTGACTAAATGAAGCATAACAATATGGGACTGTACTAAGAAGATTTGAAGTATCTGAAAAAGTTGAGTATTTTTTGCCTTTTGCTTCTGAAGCTGTAACTTCAGTGTCTGTAGCCCATAACATGGGACTCTGGAAATAATGCTGCATTATAGCTGGAATGAATATCAGTGTGATGGCTAAGGCCAGCATCTCTTAGTCTCTATAACAATAAACCTCCAGTGACCTAAGGAAATTCATAAATTCTCATCTCATAAAAGACCATTGCATTTGCCATTAACACCACCCTGGAATCATACTTTTATATAAGGATACTTAGGAGGCTTATCCCAACTATACAAAGCATATAATATTTTAATATATTCAATCGTTGTCAATGTTCAAATTAAGGAAAGCATGTTTACTTCATCATTTATCACGTTTAACTAGATTTCATGTAATAAATAATTAAGCCCTGATTTTTTAAAAAAAAAAAAAAAACTTTCTTAGAGGAGTTGGTAGTTTTGTAATTCATAGAATAGGAAACTATGTTAATGTAATGTATGTACCACTGACAAAGATGAAAAGTTGCAAGTAACGTAGCTCAGTTTGAAAAATAGCAGTTTTAGTGAGGAACGGCTGGGGGTGATGCCATCACAGCAGACAGTAGCAGGGATAACAGAGTATAAGGGCTCTAGTGGGGGATGGGAGGCTGTGGGAGGGTGCCATATGGGAAGTGGGTGTACAGTTGAATAAGGTGGTTTGGGATGTTTTGTGTGATATATTCACACACACAAATCAACAAATAAAAAGAAATGAATTATATTTGAGAATGAAGCATAAAAATTTTCATCATGTTAATTAGTAGAGGTGAAAAACATTGCAATTGAAACCTACCCAATGACTTTATAGACATAAGGAAGTGACAAGGATCCTAGCGCAACCGATTATGACTAGTAATAATCAGATACATACAGATTAGAGATGCATGCACCAACATCTCAGAGTTTTTAGCAAAAACAATGAGTCTGTAAGAAACAGTATATTTTAAAATGAAATGGAGATCTTATTTAAAGGTTAAAAACTCATTCAATTTTTTGTCTTACAGGGGTTACACTGAGTTCAATATTGTATAATTGTATTAACTATTCAACTGTGAAACTAAAAATTTTATAGCCACTTTTGAAAGAGATATGTCTTTGCTTTGGAAACTGTTAATGAGTATGTCAAAGCTGTAATGAAATGCTTCTTCTAAAAATATATATATAAAATCTAAGTTGTTATAAAAAAGACTCAAAAATATTTTTAATTAAAAAATGAAAAAAAGAATATAAAAAGGAAAAATAACAGTTTTGTTGCAGATTTAAGTTCTTAATTATATGATAGCAAATAATATATCCACACTGGAATGAGACTACAGAGTCAGTATGGCTTGCTCAGTTCCTTCCTCATCCCTTTTAACCTTCATTGACATTTTCTTATTTACCTGTTTTTTGTTGTTTCTTTTGGTGAACTGGAGAGATTTATTGGGGTTACATACAGGATTATGGGTGGGGGCTACTTACAGGAGCAGATGACTCAAGAACAGCTGCATTACCAAAACCCCACCCCAGCATGGGTGACCACCTCTAGGCAGTTAAACAGGTTAGAGTGTCCTTTCCAAGTAGCCTAAGTCTAAGCCTCCTCAGGAAAGCTCAGAGGGTCTCTGCTTTTTCTCAAGAAGCTCAGTTAGTCTCTGCTTCCTCTTGGAACCTCTGCTTGTCTGAGAGCATCTCTCAGCATTCCTTAGGGATCATATATGATAGGCTGGAGTAGCCATAGTGAACCTGATCAGATTCAGGACTTCCTGAAGCTATTGAGTTGTTTACTTCCCTGTAGAACATCTTGTTGT
Organism: Nannospalax galili; assembly: GCF_000622305.1. Taxonomy (NCBI): domain Eukaryota; kingdom Metazoa; phylum Chordata; class Mammalia; order Rodentia; family Spalacidae; genus Nannospalax; species Nannospalax galili. The sequence continues at coordinate 354,842 of NW_008350123.1, forward strand.
TTACAAAGCTCCACTCCAATATGTAAGGTGTTTCCTCAAAGGAAATTGCTACACACAAAAGGAATTTCATCGAAGAAGAAGAAAATTAATAATAATAAAGCAATCTGCCTGATTTATTGTAAAATAAGTGTATACACCACTGGTTGGCCTCAGGGAATGTGTTCAAAGATACGTATCCATACCAAATCCTGCAGATGCTCAAATCCTTTATATAAATTGTTGTAATATTTGCATGTAACTTATGTACATGCCCCTGTATGCTGTAAGTCATCCATAGATCATTTATGTTTCTAAATGTATTATTTCTATTATATTAAATCGAATTTTTGTGTATTTTTGTCTATTATATAGATACCTTTTTAACTTTTTAAACTTTTTTATTGAATTTTTGTGCATTTCATACAGAACATCTCAATCAATCTTGATCATCTTTATACCCCCTTTCCCACTGGCACTCCCTCATAGGTCCCCCACTGGAATTCATGCATTCTGTCATTTGTCTTAATGCCTATTGTGGGGCCAAGTTAGTGTCTCCCAGACATTCACCAGTGTAAGATCACCTACTGATATCTAGTCAGCCTAGCTAGAGTCCCTCACATTAGGAAAATCAGCTCTTCCTCACCTAGCAATAATCAGTTGCCAATATTTCTTCAAGTAAGTTTGGCGTCTGCTATCCATTTTCCCAGTTCTATGCTTGGTTTTTGTCTATTTGAGCTTACATGGGTCTTGTGCATACTGACACCATTGCTATAGGTTCATATGAGCAGGGTCCCAGGAGCTTGTAGGACTCTATTTCCATATGGTCCTGCACCTCCTCTCTGCCTCATATAATCATTCTTCTCCCTCTTCACCATGGCCACTGAGCCCTTAGTGTGTATAGTTTAATACAGGAACCCTGTCCAAGGACCAGCATTCTGTAGACTCCTAGGCATCGTTAATGAGAAGTGAGATTCATTATTGTCTTCTTACCAGTGTTCCATGATCCATGAGCATTAGGCATAGATGTTGCATTGCAGATATGCCAGGTAGACTTGGGCAATTCACAGACAATGTCTGTGTGTGACCAGTTGTGGTACTCTGTAATAGACTCTGTCTGATGCAAAAGAAGCTTCTTTGATAAGTGGTGACTGGCATATCTGTCTGTAAATGTAGGGATACATATTTTCTTCCATTTCCAGCCATGTGTATTTGGCTATGTTTACAGTATGACACATGAATTTCCTTCCATGGAGTGGGCTTTTAGTTCAATTAAGTAGCTGCTGATTGCCCCCAAAATCAAAGTGTCACTACTGCCCCAGTGTCATATGCTGTGCAGGTCATTGATATAGTTATTTGCTCTTGAGGCAAAGTGGCTTCCAGGCCAAAATCAGCTCAATTGCTCCAAATCTTTTTTCTGATGTATGTTCTGTCTTCAGCAATAGGGTATTATGTTCAAGTTCTGGGAAGCAATCAAGGGCTGTGGCAAAAGCCTGTGTAAGTTTCGGAGACTCTTGGACCACCTTGGCCAACAACTCAAAGGAAGTTTCCTTCTATCTGACACTTTTTCTTGTTATGTCGCCTTTAGCTATACATATGGACTCATTTATTTTATGTATAATTTGTCATTAGGCTGGTGGACTAATATGATTTCATCTGTTTTTTCCCTACATAGGGGAATTATTTATCTCTCCTCCTTCTCTCCCTGTCTCCTGACCTTTGCACCATGACTTCTGTATTTAAAGTGTTCCCCTTTTCCCCACTTACCTTTTGATAATATCAGTCTCCTATGGTCCCACCTCTCTTGAGCTCCTTCTTTCCCTTTATACCCAAATTTCCTTGTATAACCCTCCCTCCCGCATCCCATAAATATTCCCCATTTTATCCATTTCTCCATTAGCAACACCTTCTTCCTATAGTTCTTGGTTCCTTTTCAATATCCTGGTTCCTGCAGTTACATCATGATACATACTTACATATAATAATTCGATGCTGGGAACGAGATATAAGGGAAAACATATGGCAGTTGTTTTGAGTCAGTGTTACCTCACTTAGTATAACAGTTTTCAGTTCCATCCATTTACCTGCAAATTTCATGATGTCATCTTTCTTTACCACTGAGCTGAACTCCATTATGTAAATTTACCACATTTTCATAAACCACTTGTCAGTTGAGCGATACTTCGGTTGCTTCCATCTTTTAGCTCTTGTGAAAAGATCAACAAACATGGATGTATAAGTATCTCTGGAATAGGATAAGTCCTTTGGGTATATGCTGAGGGGTGGTATAGCTGAGTGAAATAATAGGTTCATTTTTAGATTTTTAAGAGTTCACACTGCTTTTTATAGAGGTTGCATGAGTTTTCCATCCCATCAGCAATGAATGAGTGTTCCCCTTTCTCCACATCCTCTCCAGAATTTGGTATCATTTGTTCTCTTGATCTTAGCCAGACTGACTGGGGTAAGATGAAATCTTAAAGTGGTTTCAATTTCTGTTACATTTTACTACTTGTAACTATTTCTGGGATATGCAGGCATAATTTCAAAGAAGGCACATACAAACCTACTGATTTAAACAAAATCACAATAAAGTTTAAACATACTACATCTAATTCTCTTTAACCTCCTGAGATGGCTCATCTTGGTTGACAGCTTACTGAACCTTGAATCAAGCCACTTGCATTCTGGTGAGGGATTTTTCTGATCAGATTATTTGAAGTGGTGAGACTGATCCTAAATGAGGACAGCAACTTCTGGTGGTAGCCCAGATAAAAGCACACAGAAGAAGGAAACATTTATTTCTGACCACTTGCCTTCACTCTTACTGGCAAATGCATCTATCCTTTTACTCTGGTACTCCTTCACTGGTATCAGACCCAGATTCTATGGGCTTCCATTTTAGTAGCCTAAAGATCAGAACTCTTCAGGAATTCTCCAGGTCTTCTGTACCAGATTAGAAAACTGATCCATCCAATCTTGTGTATTGGGCAGCTATCAGATTGTTGGCATCTCCAGTATGAGGCAGCTGTTGTTAGATTACTCAGGTCATATCCTGTAAGTGAATCTAATAACTACCATTTAAATATACACATTAATTCTATGAGTTCTGTCTCCTTAGAAAACCTCAGTTAATACACCTCCCTACCCAACATGTATGTTAGTTGTATATGTACAATTGCATCTATGCTTTTTAAAAGTTTTTTTTAATATGTATGACTGTTTTGACTGCATGTATTTAAGCATATTCTTTGCCTACATGTAGATAATAATTTCCTTGTAGACATTTAATATTGCCTTTCTTTTTTGTGTTTTTACTGATTTTATTGAAGAGCTGTGTAATGATCTGATTCACCAGCCATATGTGCCATATATGTGGCAGATTTAATTTCCAGATAAGCCAGAATGCACAGAATGGTGAATTTTTTTAAACAAAATTCATGTTCTTGTGTATAAATACTATTGAAAAAAATAAGTCTTTCTTTACTTAAGTATAAATACTTAGGGATAATTATATGCTCCTACAAGAGTTTGGTGTGTCTGTAATAAGAAAAACTTTCATACTGTTATTGTACATATAATAAATCTGTGAATTATTCTCATTTAAATTTTATCAGCATTATTTGAGATATATTTTGGGTTCTTCAGTTAGTATAGCCATTTATGTTACTAGAGTGATTTTTAGTTCTCAAGAAATCTAAAACAGTTTTATAAGTTGCCTACTGCCAGACAAATTTAATGGTGAATTATTTACCATTATTTAATGGTGAGTCAGTAATCAAATAAAACTGGCTCATTTTTTTTCAGTATTATAAAATATCATGGTTAGTTACTGCGGTTGCTGTTGAAATTTTCCCAGAACTTTAAAATGTCAATTTTCATCATTAGGTGAAATTTATTTGCTTCTTACAATGATATTGAATAAGGCACTAAATTACCTGACCAGACTAGCTTCTGAGATGTCCTTGATAGCAAGATCATATTCATCCATTGCTCATAAGATTTCTCAGTTTTAGTCCACTTAAGGAACAGATCTTTCAGAAGAGATGAAGGGGATTATTTCATTACCAGAGTGTCAATAACTTAAAGAAAAGCAAAGGAAAAATGATACCTGTAGTAATATCTTAACTTGTCAACATTCCCCTATTATTCAAATGTGAATAAAATGTTCTTGTAGAAAAGGGAAGCCATGCACTATTTTAACATTGATTTCTAGTATTAAAATTTATTAAATTATATAATTTGAAATTTACTGAGAAGCTCAGTATAAGATATAGGACTGTATGAGATTTTGCAGCATGCCAAAAAACAGTATAAAATAATGAAATGGTGGATAAAGTTTTTTTAGAGTTTATTTACATATATATTACAATATATCATATGTGAGAATAATATTCATATTTAATTAATGGATATTTACAAGAAAAAAGCATCACTATTCATTGAATAAGGATAAATATTTCCATATTTATACCATTTTGTAATTAATCTAAATCACCACTTATCTTTCATTTATAATGTTCCATACAATACTCCATTTTGATGAATATGACAGTCACTATAAATCTGACTTTGCTAACATGCAAGATTAATTATGCAAAGTTTATACACACATAAAAATTTTATTTCAAAATATTGACCACTTTCATTACATCTTGACTAAATATTACTGGAGAATTTTTTTTTAAAAATATTGAAATTTTATGTATTTCAAACAAAAAATCTCAATCACTTTTAATCATCTTTATACCCCCTTCCCTCTAGCACCCTTCCATAGCTCCCTAACTGGAATTCATACATTCTGTCATTTGTCTTAAGGCCTATGGTGTCAAGTTTGTGTCCCTAGACATTCCTCAGTGTAAGTTCATCTACTGAAGTTTAGTCAGCCTATCTAGTGTCCCTTGCTTTAGGAAGATCAGCTCTTCCTCACCTAGCAGTGATCTGTTGCAAAAATTTCTTCAGCTGAGATTGGTGTCTGCTCTCCATTTTCCATTCTCCAGTTCTATGCTGGGTTTTTGTCTGTTTGAGCTTGCATGGGTACACGCTAACACCATTGCTGTAGGTTCATATGAGCACAGTCCCAGGAGCTTGTAGGACTCTATTTTCAAATGGCCCTGCACCCCTCCCTGCCTTTTATAATCTTTCCGCCCCCTCTTCTGCAATGGCCCCCAAGTCCTGGGTGGGTGTGGTTTAATATAGGAGTCCTGTCCAAGGACCAACATTCTGCAGACTGTAGACTCTACACTTTGTCCTTTTGTGACTTTTTGTGTTCCTGGCCCTCTGTCCCATGAGGAAGTTTCATTAGTGAGAAGTGAGAGATTCCTTAGTGTTCTCTTTACTCCTTGTTCTATGAGCTTTAGGTATAGATGTTGCATTGCAGATGTTCCACTTAGACATGGACAATTCCCAGAGAATGTCTGCGTGTGACCACTTGTGGTACTCTTAATATACTCTGGTGGAAAAGAAGCTTTTTTAATGAGTGGTGACTGGGATATTTGTCAGGAAATAAAAGTATACATATTTTGCACATAGTAAGAAATTACATTAGTCTAGGGATCTGAAAGTCTTAGGGTTTTGTCTAGGATCTATGACCTCTCCAGCCATGTATTTGGCTATGTTTACAGTACTACACATGAGTTTCCTCTCATTGAGTAGACTTTAATCCAACTAGGTAAATGTTGACTCCCCCCCCCCAAAGTGCCACTACTGCATCAATGTTGTATGCTGTGCAACAACACTGTGCATTGATGTGTTTATTTAGCCTTGAAGTTGGTGTTAGAACATCAATTGATGTTCTCCCTTAGCAACTTTCCAAAGCTATGAGAGCAGAAGTGGCTTCTAGGTCAGTTCTAGCTCCATTTCTGTCTTAAGCAATAGGTTCTTATCCTCAAGTTATTGGAAGAAATCAAGGTCTGTGAAATAGCCTGTATAATTTTGGGAGTCTCTTGGACTATATAGGTCAACAACTCAAAGGAAGGTTTCTCCTGCCTGGCACTGTTTCTTGTTATATGGCCTACAACTATGCACATGAACTCATGTGGATATTGTATGTGTAATTTGTTGGTAGGTTGTTGGAATGTGATTGGATAAAGGATTAGACAAAGAGAGAGAGAGACAGAGATAGAGACAGAGATGGAGAGAGAATGCCTAGGTAGTGTAAAAATTCACAGGGAAATTCATTTTTAATACAATTGATACTATGATGCACATGTTTCTAATCTCTATATATCTGATTATTACTGGTCACAGTGAGTTACTTTCTGAGCTCCTTGGCATCTGAACATGGATATAAAGTCATCAGGTAGACTTCAATGGTAATGTTTTTCACATCTACTAATTATTAAGGAGCAAATTTTTATGCTTTGAAGGATTATTTATTTTTCTTTTTTATTTATTTATACACCCACTTCCAAAGTAGCACCCTCCCATAGCCTCCCTCTCTCCACTAAAGCCCTTATACTTTGATATCCCTGCTACTGTCTGCTGTGTTATCAGCGCCCTCAGCCATTCCCTACTACTTGCCCTACTAGTGAATCTAGTCAGCCTATCTAGAGGTCCTTGTTTTAGGAGGGCCAGCTGTCCCTCCTCCAGCAGTAATCAGGTGTCTATATTCCTTTGGACAAGATTGGGGTCTGCTGTTCATTTTCCCAGTTCTATGCTGGGTTCCTATCTGGGAATACCTTTGGGAACCCTGGCCATCAACTCAAAAGAAGGTATTGCTTGTCTGGCATCGTTGCTTGTTATGGTAGCCTTTAGCTATACATATGGACACTTATGAAATTATGTTGGCCCATTTAATCTTTGGTTATACTTGAAATGGAGATCTTTTTTCAAAGTTTAAAACCTCATTTAATTTTATGTCTTATAGGGGTTATATGGAGTAAAATATTGTATAATTGTACCAATTCAACTGTAAACCTAAAAATTTACAACCAGTTTTGAAAGAGATGCATCTTAGCTCTGGAAATTGTTATTGAATATGTCAATGCTGTTATAATGAAATGCTTCTTCTAATTATATGGTTATTAAATAAATAATTAAAAAAAAGAATTACAGGAGATCACATACGTAAATAGTTATCAATGTATGGAATACAATAAGCTTTCATAAAGGGTCAAGGTCATATTTATTAGCTCTTAATATTCCTATCTTCATTGTACTAGGAGTAGTTTTATTCATCTTAGATATTGTATAGTAAGCACAGTAAATGTTTTATAAATTCTGTATGGAACAAAGTCTAATATTGGACATTATTTCTTTACCTTTCTCTATCCATTTGCCCTGCCTTGAGGGTACTGAGAATAAAGGCATGAACTACCTTGCAGGGCCTAATGACAAATTTTGTAACAGGTCCAGAAGGGTGTGGTGACACATGCCTTTATTCACAGCACTCAGGAGTCAGAGGCAAGCAGAGCTCTATGCAATCGAGGCCAGCATGGTCTATAGGTTCTAGGACAGTTGGGCTACTGGGTGTCCCTGTCTAAAAATATGTGTAATATTTTCAATTTAAGAATTATATTTCTTTAAAAACTATTCTCTTTATTATTTTTATATGATATGTATGAGTGTATTGCCTGCATGTATGTAAGTGCCCACTCATGTCATGTAATGCTTGGGAGGTCAGAAGAGGGCATCAGATTCTCCTGGAACTGGCATTGTGAACAGTTGTCAGCTGCCATGTGACTTCTGGGAATTGAACCTAGGTCCTCTGCAAGAGCAGTCAGTGCTCTTATCCACTGAGCCCCCTAAAAAAGTTACATGTAACTGTATTTGAAATAAAAATAAATAATTATGGTGTCTTTTGTACATTTATGATTAACTTCTGAATTCATTAAATTTGTCAATAGGTACTTTTTCAACTTCGAGTTCTATTTTTGTGAAGGATTACATGAACAGTCTGATTTATATACATCCACATGTATCTTGATGTGTGTATAATGGATGATATACATATATACGTTTATATATATATATATGTATGAGATATATACCTACATATGATCCATATTTGATTCCACTCAAATTCATATAAATCTATAAACTTTTGTCTATGTAAAGAGCATGTACTTATAGTACCTTAATAAACTTCAATGAAAAGCAACATTTTAAATTAGTGAAGAGGAATGCTTCTTAGCACGAGTCAAATTTTTATTTAGTGATTTATTTTTTAAAATAATAATAGAGGACCTGGAGAAATGGCTCAACAGTTAAGAGAAATGGCTATTCTTGCAGAATTCCCCAGGTTTTACTTCCAGCACATACATGGGGTTAACAACCATCTGTAACGTCAGTTCCAGGGGAATCTGACATTTTCTACAGATTTGTGCAGGCATTGCACAACATTGCTGCACTTATACACTTGTAGACAATACACTCATACACAGAAAATAAAAATAATAAAGTTTTACAAAAGAAATCATTTAATATATTATTATAAAATACAGTATTAATCAAATGAACAAAGCAGATCTTATACTTGAGGCAGAGTAGAATAAGAAGTTGACATAATTATATCTTATTAAGTTTTAAAGCTAGAATCACTAAAAATGTGGCTCTTGAACCAGTTTTTGAGGAACTAATTTTCCATAACTAAGATAAATTTAGCAAAATGCAATGTAAGAGAGAATATTCTTTCTAATGGTTCATATATATTTTTAAATTTAATTAATATTTCTTTATTGAGATAGGGTCTCCCCGTAGCCCCTGCTGTCCTAGAAATCACTCTGTAGACCAGGCTGGCCTCAAACTCACAAAGGTCAGCCTGCCTCTGCCGCTCAAGTGCTGGGATTAAAGGCATGTGCCACCACACCCGGCCTTAAATTTAATTTGTTATTTTAAATTTTATGTATATGAATATATTGCCAGCATGTATGTGGTGATACAACAATAAACCATGTAAAATATATTTTATTATTGTTATTTTATGTGTATAGGTGTTTTGCCTGAATGTATATAATACATCGTGTACATGGCCCAGCAGAGACCAGAGGAGGGTGTGGGATCCCCTGGAACTGGAGTTACAGACAGTTGTGAGTCACCATGTGGGTGCTGGGAATCAAACTCAGTTCTTTGGAAGAACAGCAAGTGTTCTTGACCACTGAGCCACTTCTTCCATCCAGAACAATGAACTCTTTAGGATATGTTAATAGTGAAAGATCTTTGGACAGTTTGAAAACACATTAAATGGGAATATCTAGAGTTATTGATGTAAACCTCATAAGCATGAATGTGTCATTTGAAGTTGTAGGAATAGCTTTGAATTTGAGAGGAAATGGCTCATTGAGAAAAGAAGAAACCATAGTTTGTAATTAATATTAAAATTGGTGAATTTCACTTTCAATTTTTTCATCATTATTTCTTTTTTTTTTTTCACAGTATTGGCTTTTATTTCTTCTCTAAACAATCTTCCTGACTCTCCTGGCCTTACATTACACAAGTCTTCCATTTATCATTTTTTTCACACTTTTTTTTTAATTAAAAGAAGCATTTCATTACAACAGCATTAACCTATTCAATAACATTTTTCCAGAGCTAAGATACATCTCTTTCAAAATT
>NW_008350123.1:365764-375161 GCF_000622305.1 Nannospalax galili
TAGACTTACCCCAAGAGGCCTGAGGATAGCAGTGCAGGCTAGGAGAGTTAGCCGGTGGTGCAGGCCCAGGGACACAGAGAGAGGTGAGGGTGGGGCCAGGACCAGAAGCGGTGCTCCTGGAGCCCAAGAAAGGGACTGAGTTGGTCTGGGTGAGAAGGATCAGGAAGCAGTATTGGTTCCCCAAGTGTCTGTGGCCCCAACACTAGGAATGGCACAGGGCTTAAACTAGGAGTATAGAACGGCGGGAGGGATGGAAGGGTGAATATGCCTTAGGGAGTCCCGGCGCGGAGTGTTTCGCTATAGACTTACCCCAAGAGGCCTGAGGATGGTAATGCAGGCTAGGAGAGTTAGCCGGTGGTGCAGCCCCAGGGAAACAGAGAGGGCTGAGGGCAGGGTCAGGACCAGAAGCGGTGCTCCTGGAGCCCAAGAAAGGGACTGAGTTGGTCTGGGTGAGAAGGATCAGGAAGCAGTATTGGTTCCCCAAGTGTCTGTGGCCCCAACACTAGGAATGGCACAGGGCTTAAACTAGGAGTATAGAACGGCGGGAGGGATGGAAGGGTGAATATGCCTTAGGGAGTCCCGGCGCGAGTGTTTCGCTATAGACTTACCCCAAGAGGCCTGAGGATGGTAGTCATCATTATTTCTTTATATGCACACATTTCCTACAGGGATCAAGATAATCAAGATCAATTAATTTTGCTTTATTATCACAAAGTGACTCACTTCTTACCTTCTATTTATAATGCACCTTTTGTGTCCCTTAAAGTAATAACAGAAAATATCACTTAACTGAATGTGTGAAGTAGTTAATGTGAGCTTTTCTGGAGTACAACATGCTTTCATTTGATTATTTAACAAGAAATTGTATAATTGTTCTTTGCATTTCTTGAAAAATGAGAAAACAAATCACAATTTGCTCTGTATTTCTTGTTCACAACTGTTTAATTACTTTATAGTGGAATCTGGCCTTACTGATGGGCAATAACTTTGTTTAGGGAATTGTCAAGAATTCTAGCCTTACCACTTCCAAATCTGTGAGGGAGGTTGTGACTATCATAATATAAAGATTGTTCCTACCATGTTCACTTCTCTAAAGATACCCCCTGCCCCCTCCACTTCCTTCTACCTCACTGAACACATTGCTCAGTTCTATTGGCAAGTTCCTCCTTCCATGACTAGTGGCCATTTCTTTCGTTCCTGTACCTATGTATATTTTCAAGATAAGTGATGTTTTGTATCCTCTACCTTTTAAATAACTTATTTTGTGATAATGATATCCAACTGAACACCCATACCTTCCTTCACCACACAGCACACACCCAAGTTCTAACTACTGTAACTGCTTTCTTTTCAAAAAGAGTTATTGAATTTTTTGTTTATTTCATACAGAACAGCTCAAACAATCTTAATCATCTTTATATCCCAATCCCCACCAGCACCCTCACTTACACACACCCCCAGCTGGATCCCATATATTCAGTCATCCCTGTTAAGGCCCACTAGATTGTCAGTGTCCCCAACCATTCCTCAGTGCAAGTCTGTCCACTAAGTCTAGTCAGCCCATCTTGTTTTAGGAAGATCAGCTCTTCTTCATCTAGCAGCTATCAGTTGCCAACATTCCTTCAGATAAGACTAAGGTCTGCTTTTCCCAATTCTATGCTGGATTATTGCCTGCCTGGATTTACATGGGAGTTATGTATGCTGAAACCATTGCCATAGAATCATATGAGGTTCCCAGTAGCTTGTAGGACTCTGTTTCCCTATGGTCATGCACTTCCTCCCTGGCTCTTACAATCTTTCTGCCCCCTCTCCTGTGATGGTCCCTGAATCTTGGGTAGAAGAAGTTTAATAAAAGGATCCTGTCCAAGGACCAGCATTCAGCAGACTCTTGATCTCTACATTTTGGCTATTTGTGGCCTTCTGTGTCCATGGCCCTCCAATGCATGAGGAAGCTTCATTGTTGAGAACAGAGATCCATTAATGTCCTCTTCATTATTGCTGTTCTACGATGAGCCTTAGGTGTAGAGGTGGCATTGTAGATGTGTCACTTAGGCCTGGGCAATTCATAGACAATGTCCATGTGCATCCAGTTGTGGTACTTGGTAATAGTCTCTGACTGGTGCAAAATGAGCTTCTTTGATGAGTGGTGACTGGTATACTTGTCTCTAAACATAAGTATACACATTTTGCACATTGTAAGGAATCACATTAGTCTTGAAATGTGGCAGTCTTTAGGTTTTCTCCAAGATCTATGGCCACTCCAGCCATGTGTATTAAGCTATGTTTACATGACCACACCTGAGTTTCCTCCCTTTGAGTCAAAGTTTAGTTAAGTTAGATATCTGTTGATTGTCTTCAAAATAAGAGTGTCACTACTGTGTGAAGAACATATGCTGTGCTGACCATTGATGTGGTTATTTGATCTTAAAGCTGGTGTTGGATCATCTATTGGTGTTTGCCCTATCCACTTATTTGCATTCTCCAAAGCTATGAGAACTATCTTTTGGGGGAAATGGTTTCAGGTCAGTTGCAGCTCTATTGTTCCAAATCCTGTGTTTGAAGTATGCTCTGTCTTCAGCAGTAGGATCTTATTTTCAAGTTCTGGGAGACCATTAAGGGCTATGACAATAGCCTGTGTACTTTGGGGACTCTCTTGGACCACCCTGACCAACAACTCAAAGGAAGGTATCTCCTGTTTGACAGTTTTTCTTGTTATGTAGCCTTTAGCTATACACATGTACTCATGAGGATATTATGTATAATTTGTCAGTAGGTTGTTGGACTAATATGGTACCCTCTGGTTTTCTAAAGCTAACTGCTTTTTTAAAAAGATTTTCTTCCTTCCTTCCCTCCCTCCCCTCCCTCCCTTCTTCCTTTTTCCTTCCTTCTTTCTTCCTTCCTCCTTTCCTTCTTTCCTTCCTCCCTTTCTCCCCCCTGTTCCCTCCCTCCCTCTATCTCCCTTCCCTCCCCCTTCGCTCTCCTGCATCCTTCGTTCCCTTTCTTTCTTTCTTTCTTTCTTTCTTTCTTTCTTTCTTTCTTTCTTTCTTTCTTTCTCCTTTCTTCCAATTGTACATCTCCATGTGTCTGGATTCGTAATATGTATAGAGGTGTGTACATGCTACTATGTGCAAAATGTGTATGCAAAATGTGAATGTAGGACTCAGAAGACAAGTTTGTGGAGTTGGTTCTTTCCTTTAACCTTTATGTGGAACCTGGAGGTTGAACTCAGACCCGAGCTTGTAGAACAAACACTTTTAACTGTTGAACAATTGGATTGGCCACAACTGCTATGTTAATAGCACTACTTGAGTATCTGAATGACATCACAAATTGAACATATCCAGTTCTTAACCCCTTTGGTTTATCCTCATCCCGATATTAATAATAACACCATTGTATATTTTGTGGCTGAATATATCATATTGAGAGTATCCTTGGCTTCTCCCTTTTTATCTCAGCCTCCATATACTGTCTGATTTACTGTTGCTTCAATTTTCAATCTGGAACTCAGTCAAACTAGTGATTATTGCTTCTAAAGCCACAACCCCAAATTTCATCTTTTATCTATTGTAAGGAACAATCTTCATGAGATCTCCTTAATTCATTGTTATCTGATTCCTGTCAGCATAGCCCAGCAAATTCATTCTTCTTGGTCTTTAGCACCCTCTTTATGGGTGCTGCTTTGGTTACATCTTTGCATGAATCTTGCCCAAATTTAATTATTTCTCACCTCATTCAAAACTTTAAAAAGGATTAGTAATTGCCTTTGTAATTTATACCTCAATTCAATAATTCAATAATCTTTTTCTAGACTGTCTTGCTTCATTTTCTCTCAAAATGCTGATATTTGTCTATTATTTATTTATTTATTTATTATGTTTTCATTTGTTTATTATTCGCTCATTAGTATTTAATGCTCTCATGGCAAGGACTTTTTCTTATATATTTATCTAAAGAACTTAAAATAATATTTGATGAATAAATTAACACATCAGATCTTCTTAAGACAGGAATGCAAGTGTTTTATGCTTACACAACATGCCTTTAACCTATACAGTACTGTTGGAACGAAAGCAAAGAAGATATTTAAAGAGGGGCAGACAAAAAAAAAACTAAAAGCATTCTCTGTTTTGTTCCATTAGTGATCTTACATATATTCCTGGAAAACCTGCTTCTCCTAACTGAGCACTCATGTTTTATCTCTTGCCCTTCTGTTTGTATTAAGATTCATTAACAAGTGCAACCAGAATGCCACCTTCCAGAAGGTTTTATTTTTCTCATGCTGAATGTAGGACTTTTATATTTAGAAGCACAAACTCTCTCCTAATTATATACAACCTACTGTTCTAAATTTTGCATACCACTTTGCAGTTTAGTGCTATGCGATTTACTTGATACCAATTTTGGTGTCAGATATTTGACATTTAGATTGCTTTTGAAAAGCAATGGTAAAGTGGAATTTGTACTGAATGAAACCTTGCTTGTGCTTTCATAGTTCCTTTTTAATTGCACTTTCATTTATATACAGTGAACTATATAAGGCTTCAGGGTGATAGTTCCAATATTCATCATGAGTTATAAATTCAGAGGAAATATTTATAACCCTCAGTGGGATAATTTTGCTGACCATTTTCCTCAGAACAACAAAGGATTGGGATGCAGTGTTCATAGTGCATTAAACACCTGTATATTCACTCAAACATTTTCAAAATATATGTTGGAAATATTGGTATACTAAGGAATTTTTATATTAGCTGACTGCCATGTTTCTGAATTTTAACTGATACTATCTTCCTGTGGAATTATATCACTTATGGTCATGTGTTAGCTTTTGAGCTATATCTTTTTCTCTGTCTCTCTCTATCAGTCTCTGTTCCCGTCTCTGTCTTCATCTCCCTCCCCCTTCTCTCTTTTCCTCTCTGCACATACATATATGTAGAAGTGTGTGTCATATATTAAACATATATCAGTGTGTTTATGATATTGTGTATCTACTGAATGCTGAAACAGCATTTTAGAGCTGAAAGTTAAATTAGAAATAAACAAAATCAAATCCTTCTTACTTATCTTAGTGTCTATTCTATTATTTACAGAATTGTTTCAAAATATTTCAAATGTAGCATATAATCTCTGTGGTAAGGCTTGATAATAATTTCTAATGATATAAAAATAGTAATATACAAATTTTTTTCTCAGGAAGTTGTCATATTTTAGTCACATTAAACAGAAGCTTGAAAAAGGACAAAATTATTAAAGGATTTCACTGAATATTTTCTATAAAATAAGAGTGAAATTATAGTATTTACAATTTTGGCTTAAATTGTTCTTTTTTTCCATTTCCTTATAAAATTGAAGCAGTTGGTTCCATCTCCAGATCTTGGCCAAACTGTACACATTATCTCACAATTTTTGGTTGTTTGACATTATATTTCACTTGATATAATAGAGACATATTGAGAAGTGCCCTTGGCATTTGACCATTAAAGATGCAAAATATTCAAACATATTTCATGATATAGTTTCATGAAATTTCACTTATAAAAGGTATTTCAAGCTCATTTATATTGTGCTGCTGAGTTTTTGTTAATTTAATTCAAACTACAGTCACTTGAGATGAGGTAACCTCAACTGAGAAACTTACTGCTTGAGATTGGTCTGTAGGCTCATCTTTGTGAGATTCTTTTTAGTATATATTTTTATTGAACTTTTGTAATTTCATACAACAGTTCTTAATCAAATTTAGATCTCCTCCCTCATCCATTCCTCCCACATGCCCCCACCAACCCTCATGTATTCTGCCATACATGTTAAGACCTATTCATTCAGGCATTTATAACCAAATGTCCTTCAGTGTAAATGTGTCCAGTGGAGTCTAGTCAGCTTATCTAGTGATCATATGTTAGTAATACTCTCTCTCACCCAGTAACAATCAGTCACAAACAGTTCTCAGTCTAGTGCAGACCTGTTACCTATTTCTCTCCTCCCTTTGGGGCTTTGTTCACCTGAGTTGTCATGGGTCCTATGCTAGATGCCACCACTGCCACAAATTCACACGTGCAAGCTTCCAGTGGCCTAGAAAACTCTGCTTCCCTATGTTCATGAATAAGCCCTGGCTCTTGCAATTTTTCTGTTTCTTCTTCTGCAATGGTCCCTGAGCCATGGGTGGATGAAATTCTATAGAGGAGTCCTGTCTTTAGGACTCCACAGTCTCTTATTCTTTAAAAAACTTGGCCCATTGTGGCCTTCTGTATCTCACTCCATTGTATAATGAATCTTTACTGGTGAGTGCTGAGGGTTGCATTAGTTTTCTCTCAAACCTTAATCCCACTAAGTTCCATTAGACTTAGTTATAGAGGTTTAACTGTAGATGTGTCACCTAGTACTGGGCATCTCTCAGAAGTATGTTCTCTGTTTCTAAGCAGAAGTGCAATTACTGCAGTAGCTCCATCTGTTGCAAAAAGAATCTTCTTTGATGAGCACTTTATGATATTGCTTGTCTGTATTTTCTTTGCTTGTTAATTGCTGTTAGAGGGTCCAGCCTCCTGCGGTCCTTGGCTTTGTAAGAAAAGCAGCTATGTAAGCCAGAGGGAGTGTTGGGGATCCTGCCCCAACACAGGAGCCAGGGAAAGGAAGGTGAGCTGTCTGCCCATTACCTGCAGCCTCCCGGGGAGACAATCAGATGTGGCAGGGAGCCAGTCAAGCAGGAACTCGCTTATTGCAGGTGTTATAGGGCTTATGAAGGCAAAAACCACAAAGGAAAATTCCCTCCCAAACCAAGAGTCCAATCATGTTAAAGGTCAACTTGAGCATGTAGTCTCCTCTCCATAGCACAGCATAGCATTCACGAAGTGATCAAGCACTGCCAAGATGCATGGAAATGATGGGAGCCAATTAGCGATTCTTCAAAACAAGTATGGCCTTGCCTCAGCTGTGGTCATCAAGTGGCTGCTCTCCTCTGGCTATGGCCACTCTCCTGCTCTCTTAGTTCCCCTGATCAGGCTACAGGTCTGGATCCCAGGCCTGGTGAGGAGACTGTGTCAGTGGAGCCACATTCAGACACAGGAGACCAAGTTCAGTGATGCAGATCTGGTTTATTGCCAGAAGGCACAAGCTTATATAGGGGTAGTGGTCCAATCACAGCACAGCAAGTCATTTAAAGGTGAGGTATCCAAGGGTGGTGCACAGTACAGTTAGTAGTTTAAAGATGAGGTACCCAAGGGTGGTGCACAGTACAGTGAGTAATTTAAAGGTGAGGTACCCAAGGGTGGTGATTAGGGAGTGGCAAGCTCTAGGCATCAGTCTCATGATCTGCCAATGGGAGCAAAATGTCACAAAGCGTTCCTTGTGGCTCCAGCAGTTGGGCCATTACCTCAGGCCTGCTGTATGGCTGTCAATAAGACTTTCACCCTAGTCTCAAGTCTGTCTCCCACATTTCCCCCCCTTTTTTTTTAATTTTATAGGTGAGGTATAATTTAGAATACGTAGCACATTGATATCAGTCCAGATATATTAAGCAAAGTACAATGGCTCAGGGGGTCATTGAATCAAGAGCCTCCTCCCTCAAAATGACAAGCTTTCTTAAGAGCAGGTTGTACCAACTCCATGCCAATCAGTGGGAGTCGAGATTCTTTGCCTCAGTCATTGTTGTCCCCACCTCAAGGGCCACCCAGCATTATGGACTGTGCCTGTCTTAGGTTGTCCCATTTCTTGGGATCTTACCCATCATTGACTACCCACCCTCGAAGGGTGAGTCCCTTGGTATGGTCCGGCAGAGGGAGAGGCAGTGTATCAAGCTTTGGCCTGTGCAAAGTCCTCTTAAGGGGTTAAGAATTCAATAAAAGCCGATGGAGTGGGGTCACCCCATCTAGGGTAACGATGGGGATTAGGGAGTAGCAAGTTCTAGGCATTGGTCTCACAGTCTGCCAACAGGAGTATATATCTCAAGGCATTTCCTGTGGCTCTGGCAGTCGGGCCATTGTCTCAGGTCCATTGCATCGTTGTTCTGTAAGATTTTACACCTATGCTCAAGCCTAATTTTCATATCACTAGGTTGGTAATAGCAAGGAACAGCGGGTCCTTGTTTGCAGAGACATGCCTGGCCAGATCTGGAGGTAGGGTAACAGCTAACTTGAACCAGAGAAATATGAGTTTTAACAAAATTATCAAGACCCTTAACAATGCAGGGTCCAAAAATCAGGAGTTAGCAGTACTGATGGCACACATAGGTGCACTGCTTCCTCTAGGGTCTGCCATCTCCAGTGTCAGTGGTTGTGGAGGGAGGTTTGCCATCACAGGCAATTCTGATGTTCCAGGCTGGGATCCAGACGGGGGCTGGAAGATTATCTGGAAAGACACAAGCATAGCCTCGCCCTTGTGTTAATAATAGGTGTGGACCTTTCCATTCACTTGTGAGGAGGTCCTTCCATCTCACCATGGGAGCAGGAGTGGACTGAGTGAATGCCCCCCAATGCTTTATTGCTGGTGGGAGGCCATTGGAGTCAAATTTTAGAAAGTTTAATACAAATAGAGCTCGTTGTATAACAAAATTTGGGATACTTATAGCAGGGTCCTTTATCCTTGTCCTTACTATTTTTTGTATTTGTTTAATGAGTGTTTGTTGGGAATGTTCAACAATCCTTTGACCCTGAGGATTGTAAGGGATACCAGTTATATGCCTAATATTCCAATCAGAGCAAAAATGGCTGAAGGCAGCAGAAACATAACAGGAACCGTTATCTGTTTTGATTTGCCAAGGAATTCCCATAAGGACCCTGGCACATTTGACAGTCCTTATGGCATGAGAAGCCATCTCACCAGAGCAGGCCAATGCAAAATGGACATTGGAATAAGTGCCAATAATAAGATGGATATACTTGAGCTTGCCAAAAGGAGAAAAATGAGTGACATCCATTTGCCATATCTTGTTGGGGCCGAGGCCCCTAGGGAGAGTTCCAGAGGGTTGTAATGGTCCCAGAGGTAAAAGAGGGGCACAAGAGGAGTATGTATGCACCAAATGTTTACAGCTCTGAATCGGCAAGGTAGGGAGGAGCCTATGTATAGCTTGGGGAAAAAGGTGGAAGCAGGAATGTAAGTCTCTAGCTTGTTGAATTAGGGTGGAGTCTAGGGTGGCACTCAGGACCAGTTTGTCAATGGCGGCGTTGCACTCTGCCAGAAGCCCCAGGAGACTGGTACGAGACCCCAAGTGTTGAATATACCAAGGGGCAGAGCACTGCCCCTTGTAATGAAGAGAATAACAAATCAAGAGGGCTCTGGTGGGGCCAGAAAGCTGCAAAGGCCAGATGTTGTACAGTCTGAACTACATAAGCACTGTCAGAAAAAATATTACAGGGAGTTGTAGGGAGATCCTGAAAGAGCTGTAACATGGCTGAGAGCTCTC
>NW_008350123.1:375231-388288 GCF_000622305.1 Nannospalax galili
TAATTTGTATTTACTAGAATCAGTAAAGATTAGGGGAGCCTTAGGAAGAGGGTTATGCTTTGGGAATACCTGGGGAAATAGGGACAGGGGAAGCTGTCTCATTCCTTGAAGGAGTTTATGTTTAGGATAATGATTGTCATATTTCCCCTGATAGACTAGTAGGAGAGTTTGGAAGCCAGGGTTGTCAAGGAACAATGACTGTAGCATATGAAGTGGAAGGGGAAGAACCAATGATTCGGGTTCGTGGCCATACAGAAGGCGAGAGGTGTGGACAAGTTTAAGGGCTAGCATAGCCCATGCCTCAATAGTTGGGGTGATCTTGTGAAGTTGACTCCATGAAGAGTAGACCCATATCAGGGGGCCCTGGGTCTTCCAGAGCACTCCCAAAGGGGTGTTTTTAGTAGGAATAACTAGTGCTTGGATGGGAAACTTTGGCTGTATCCTATTTAAAAATGCTTGGGACAGGTGAGAATTGATCATTGAGAAAACACGTTGTGCCTCCTGAGAGACCTTGCGGGGAATGGAGACCATCTCAGTACCCCACAAGGGGTCAAAGAGTGGTGTAAGCTCTTCTGTGGACATGCGTAAGAATCCCCATATCCAATTGATGTTGCCACAGAGGGTTTGTGTATCTGAAAGTGTAATCTCATCTGGTAAGGTAAGAACAGGAGCTATGGGCAGGATGACATCTTGAACAGAGTGGTCCAAAAAGGTATAAGAGGCATGTAACTATATTTTATCTGTTGCAATAGTAAGACCTAATGCCTGGAGGTTTGTTTTGAGTTTTTGTAAAGCTCCTTGTAAGATCTTAGGATCCTTATGGGCTTTAAAAATGTCATCTATATAATGTAAAATATAAACCTCAGTCAGCAAAGGTCTGCAGTTATGGGCCACATAATATTGGCAGATAGTAGGACTGTTTTTCATGCCTTGAGGCAAAACCTTCCATTGATAGCGTTGAACTGGAAGGTTATGGTTGGTGGTAGGTATAGAGCAGGCAAAATAGGGCTTATCATCACCATGAAGAGGAATAGAAAAGAAACAGTCCTTAATATCTATAATAAAAATTACACACTCTTTGGGAATAGCGGTAGGGTGAGGCATTCCTGTTTGAAGGTCCCTAAAGGCTTCATATGCTCATTCATAGCCCTTAAATCATGTAAAAGTCTCCACTTTCCTGATCTCTTTTGTATAACAAAATGGGAGAATTATGAGGACTAAGTGATGGCTCAGTGTGACCCAAGGATAACTGTTCCTGGACTGAGGAGATCAAATGAGCTAATTTATGTGAAGGAAGAGGTCACTGCTCCACCCATATGGGAGCTTTTGCGTCGGGAGGTGGCTTGGGCAGCAGAGAAGTGGCTGTTAGAATTGGAGGTGAGGGTGGGGAGCATTAACTAACTGCTGGTCTACAATGCAGTCATCATAAAAGGCTTTTTCATTGGTAGTTAGAACAACCTCCATATTGCAGAGGATATCCCTCCCCCATAGGTTATGGGGAAGCCCTGCAGCTAAGAGCAGGTTAATAGCTCCTGTATTGCCGTCTGGGTCAGTCCAGACCATGGGACATTGGAACTGTAAAGTATATTTTAAACCCCCAACACCTTGTATAGGGGGTCCAGGTGCCAATGAGACAAGGCTTCTTCCTGTCTGATTACAGTAATATCAGCCCCTGTATCAATTAGGCCTTTAAACTTATGGCCATCTAGGGAGAGTTGCATCCTAGGCTTATGCAAATCAATAGGCATCATCCATTGGACATGGAGGGTGTATTTCCTTACTTCCTCTCTTTGGGGCAGGGCTAAGAGGTGCCCCGTTGCCTGTTTAAAGGCACCTTTTGTATGGGTTTACTGTCTGCATCCACCTTAGACCTACATTCTCTTGCCCAATGAAAGTCTTTGTGGCATCTTGGGCATTTTGAAGAGGGAACCTGGCTCCTTTTGGCCTCTTTCATAATCTTATTAGGACAGGTATGTGACCAATGGCCCTGTGCCCCGCAGGCCCAACATTTGCCTTTTTCCAGCTCGGCCTGAGGCTGATGAGCAGCCAGTGCCTTAGCAAGGGCCGCGGCATGGGCGCGAGCGGTCCCCACATCTCGGCAGGCCAGAATCCAATCAGAGATATCCTTGTGTCTAATGGGTCCTATGGCAAGGCGACACTCTGTAGAGCAGCCTTCATATACAAGATCCTTGAGCAAGTCATCGGCAGCTCCCTGATGACTGATCTTTCTATTTATACTTTGTTGTAATCTCTCAAAAAAATCAGAGAAAGACTCGCCTGGTTTTTGTATCAATTTGGTTAATTTGGTATCACCGTGAGTCAGCATACTTCAAAAAGCACACAGCGTGCAAAGCCGTACTTGTTCAAAGTAGTGGGGAGGTCCCTGTGCCTGAGCTTGGGGGGGGTCTCAAAATTGCCGCATCCTATTAGAGCATCAATTCCAATGTTTTGGACATTGGCATTTCTATTGCGCTATGCCTGTTGTTCACATTCTTCTTGGTAAGCAGCTTTCCATAAAAGGAAATCGCCTCCCTGTAAGCAGGCATGGGCAATATTCTGCCAATCATAGGGGGTATTGGCCGAATGACTAATTGTATCTAATAACTGACCAAACCAGGGGGAGCGAATGCCATCCTCAATTGCTGCCTTATGCAGCTTCCTTAAGGTATCATGAGAATATGGATTCCAAACATTAGGGAAGAGCTGTAGAAAATCTCCCATTTTATCATAGAACAGGTGCCTAGGTGGGAGGGTCTTCCAGTCCTCCTCTGGAAGGGAGGGGTAGGTGGACTGGGGGGCAACGTCCTTAGAGCTAGTACAAGATGGCAGAAAGTAGCCATCACCCTGTAATGGCAGAGCGGAGGCTTCCTTAACTTCCTATTTTTCATCAAAGGCAATACAAGATGGTGGAGGGTAGCCACCGCCCTGTTATGGTGGGGCAGGGGTCTGGAAGGGAGGGGTAGGTGGACTGGAGGGGAACTTCCTTAAAGCTAGTGCAAGATGGTGGAAAGTAGCCATCACCCTGTAATGGCGGAGCAGAGGCTGCCCTAACTTCCTGTTTTCCATCAAGGGAGCTCTCAAACCCCAATTCCTTATTTTTTATAGCATCATTAACAGTCATAGTTTTATCAGAACAAGAATCCATTAGTTTTATTTTAACTGGAAATGCCTGGAACAGGCCATCACCAGCATCCTGTTGTTGTATTTGCTCATCTATCTCCTTAAATAGGGGATTGTCCTGTTTAGGGGCTTTGGGGGAAACCCCCTGAAGGGAGGCCAGAATGGCTGTCACAATGGGGTAGAATGGGCCAGACTCTGGGCGTCCCTCCCTGACTTCTCTATGCCGGGCCAAGAATAAAATGCAAGCCCATTGTTCAGGATGCCATCAATAAGTATCTGTAAACCAGGGGGCAAGAGCTAGCAATTCATCTAAAACCTAAGTTATATCCTTTTCTGTTACCCTAATTTGCTTACTCTTGAGGAGAGAAACCAGTGCAGCAGCACAGGTGCTGGCAGCAGCTGGATGACTATTCCCCATACCGGAGACTTACCCAAAGGGACTCACGAACCGTTCAGAAAGATGATCAGTGGAGACAGGAATGACACGCTACTACTCCATGGAGCAGGAGGCTTCGTGCCCCACATTGGGCACCACTTATGGTCGTCAATTGGCTGCTCTCCTCCAGCTATGGCCACTCTCCTGCTCTCTTATTTCCTCTGATCAGTCGTCCGGTCCGGACCCCAGGGCTGGTGAGGAGACTGTGTCAGAGGAGCTGCATTCAGACACAGGAGACCAGGTTCAATGAAACAGATCTGGTTTATTGCAGGAAGGCACAAGCTTATATAAGGGTAGTGGTCCAATCACAGCACAGCAAGCAGTTTAAAGGTAAGGTATCCAAGGGTGGTGCACAGTACAGTAAGTAGTTTAAAGGTGAGGTACCCAAGGGTGGTGATTAGGGAATGGCGAGCTCTAGGCATCAGTCTCATGATCTGCCAATGGGAGCAAAATGTCACAAGGCATTCCTTGTGCTCCAGAAGTTGGGCCATTGCCTCAGGCCTGCTGTATGGCTGTCAATAAGACTTTCACCCTAGGCTCAAGTCTGTCTCCCACACCCAACCACTTCCTCTAGGCACCAAACCAGTCTGGTCACACCCCGGCCATTTCCTCTAGGAGCCTTCTTGCCTCGACCCTGGCCTCAGGCCCCAGCATCTCTCCCCCTGTCTTGTTTTAAAAGTGAGGTTCCTCAAGGACATCCCCGGGGACAGCGAGCACCATCCCCTTTCCCCTCCACTGCTATGGCCTCCCTGTCTTAGGTTGCCTGTCCTCAGATGCTGAAGTTGCCATTCCTTGGGTAACCATGATTGTCCTCATGGCCCCTGTCTTAGGTTCATCAGACTGGGAGGGTCTTACCCTTCATTGGGATGAGCCACACATCTAGATTTCGGGGGTCTATCCCATATGGGGGCAAAACAACCTGGGCCCTCAGGCTAGCTCAAGCATCCATGCCTGGATTTGTCTTGAGGAGGGGCCCGAGGGGGATTGTGTGGCCAGGGCAAATTGGACCAGGACTTTCTTCATCTGTCTTTGTCTTCTGATAACTGAGCAGAGACAGCTGAAAAAAATGAAAGCTAGCACAAGCATTAGAAACATGCTCCCATACCTTACTAAAAAAGGAGGAGTCCATTGATAGGACTGGGGCCCGGGTATAATTTAGAGCAATAATCTAATTGGTCAGCAATATGGAATAATTAAGAAATTGTTGGTGAATATAGTCCACGAGTTGTAGGCGCTACTTAGTAATATTTTGAACACTGTAAGGTGTGAGACAAAGTGACCTAAAGCGAGGGTCACAAACTAACAGAGGCATGTCTTTGGTAATTGCCAACTCTTCACTTAAGAGAAGGGCAAGAGTATAGGCAGGGAAGGGACCAAGGCCCAGAGGTCCTTGACTTTTATCTGACAGATGGCTAGCAGGAGGAGTACCATTATTGACAGAGTTTGGTCAGCCATCTATTGATCAGATCTTGAATAATGATGGTAATGATAAAAATGATATTGGCCAGGGCAGCAGCAGCGAGCAAGGCAATGAAAGCCTTCTATCCAAAATACTCCATCCTGTAAGACATAGTAATTCTCCTCAAAGGGCTGTTACCTTTGGGACAGGGTTATTCCTGCATCTTTACATTACTTGCTGGTAGCCAGATGGGTTGGGGTTCATCCATGGAAAAAACGTATCCAAAACCCCTGCCCATAGTAAAGAGTGGGTCAGGTCCTTGCCATTGTCCTGTTATTGGATCCTTCCATCTGACCAGTACCTCTTGTCTTTGCTCCTGATGCTCCCAATGTTTTTGGAATCAAGATTCCAGTTGACCTTCTTGAAAATTGAGGATATTGATGGTAAATAAGGCCTAACCTAGCTGTTGGTGGGGGATTACTCCCCCATTTTGTTTTTGTAATTGGGTCTTTAGGTCCTGATAGTTACATTCTATGATAGCTTGGCCCTGGGGGTTATCGGGGATCCCCACGTGATGGTGGATTCCCCATAAAGTGAAGAAGTCCTGTAAGCTTTTACTTATGAAGCATGGTCCATTGTCAGTTTTAATCCTTTGAGGTAATCCCAGTGTAGCGAAGCACTGGAGGAAGTGAGACTGAGCATTTTTAGACTTGTCTCCTATATGGGCAGTAGCCCAACAGCATGTGAGAACATGTCAATAGACACAAAAACATACTCGAGTTTTCCAAAAGGGATGTAATGTGTGACATGTGTCTGCCAAAGAGAGTTAGGCTTCAGCCCCCTAGGGTTTACCCCTGGTGGTTGGAGGTGTGGCACCTGTAGAAAGGGTTGACAAGACTTCTAGATATATAAAATTTTTCTTAGGTCCTTGATAGGGACTTGAGGGAACCTCTTAAGAAGTCCCCGGCAATTTACATGGGTATGATTATGCAGTTGTTGAGCTTTCTCCAGGCCTGGTGATAGGATATGGATAGAAGCCATTTTGTCTGCCTCTGTGTTGCCCTGGGAGAGCAACCCAGGTAGTCATTTATGGCCCCAAAGTTGTTGTAAGAAAATGGGGCTCTTCTTTCTGTTAACAATGTTCGAACCTGGATCATTAGGGGGGTAATAGGGTTTTCATCTAGCCAAATATGAGAATTAAATAATCCCAGGAGAAGGTTGACTACATATAGGCTGTCAGAGAACAAGTTCATGGGGTCATCTACTTTGGATAAGGCTAGGGCAATGGCCATGAGTTCTTTAAATTAAGCGAAACTCTCGCAAGTGTGAACGTATGTTTTTGGTCCTGTTCCTACAGCTGTGTAAATTACTACAGCAGCTCTGAATTTTCCTCCATCAGTAAACACTATACGCCTCTGTCAGAGGGTTTTTGACAAAAAGCCTGGGGGCCCCTCAGTGGAGGGTGCGAAAGGAGATTACCCATTTGTGAGGGCCATAATGATAGTCCAACTTTTCCAGAAAGCCCTCCAAGGCTATGGCCATTCAGCTGTTGTTTCTGCAGAGCCATTCAAAGTCCTTTAGCCAATAAGGGATAATAATCTTTTGGGGGTCAATGCCATAATGTCTCAGGGCTATATCCTGTCCTTTCTCAATTAGGTCAGCCAACTGGTCCATGGGTGTATACACCCGTGGAGTGCCCCCTAGGGAGGTATGAACCCATTGGAGGGGCTTCCCCCCTTGTGTGAGGATGAATGTCATCAGGGCCTCACCGGGGAGCGCCAATAATTCAAGGTACTTTCCAGGCATATAGCAGGCCAGTTGGGCTTGGTCCACAGCTCCTGGACCCCCTGTAAAATGTCTAGGTGTTGCAGGTTCAGATGGATTAGCTCTGATGGCTGTTTGCCTAACAACAATTGGAACAGGGGCTCCAGTGTCTCAGTGGAGATGGGCATCCAAGATCATAGGCAATTGATCTCCCCCAATAGTTTTTGAAGTTCTGTCAGGGTCATATTAGGTTTATTAGTCAGTTGTGGCTTCAAGGGACTTACCCCCTCCATGGACAACGTAGTCCCCAGAATTTTAAAGGGGGCAACAGTCTGTATTTTGTCCGAGGACACTTGAAGTCCTCCACCTGGAGGAATTTTTGGGTGTGGAGATTTGGTGCCGCCAAAATTATATCACCCACATAGGCATATACAGTAGCATGTGGCAAAGACTCTTTTGGGCTCAAGAGAGCCCTTATGAAGCCCTGACAGAAAGCTGGGCTATTGGCCATGCCTTGGAGCAAGACTGTCCATTTGCACCTTTCATCAGGCATGCTAAAGTTGATGGAAGGGACAGAGAAGGTGAACTTCTCACAACCTTGGAGTTGCAGGGGGATAGAGAAAAAGCAGTCTTTGATATCTATAACTATGAGAAATAGATCTGAGGGAATAGCGGGTATCCAGGGCAGTCCCATCAAGGGGACTCCCTCCAGGGTCATTCTGGCATTGACCTTGTGGAGATCCTGTAGCATCTTCCATTGACCAGATGACTTTTTTATGACAAAAACAGGGATGCTCCAAGGGCTCATGGAGGAGCAGATATGCCCCAGCATAAGTTGTTCCTGTATAATGTGCCTCAAAGCCTGGAGCTTTGTCTCTGGCAAGGGCCACTGTTCCACCCAAACTGGGCTCCCTGGGGACCTTCAGATTGTAGGAACTTGAGGAACAGCGGCCTCTAGGATTGGGGGTGGACCCGGGGAGACTCGGACTCCTCCGCCCTGTAGTTTGAGAGGCGGTCAAGGGCATGTCTAACCTTGTTCATTTCCTCATCATCGAGGAGCCCCTCGATAAACTTCCTATTGTCTTTGGTCACAAAAACATCTGCCCCCCCAAGGAGGTCTCTCCTGAAGAGATTGTAGGAAAGCCTCTCAGCCACCAAAGGTCTGATCTCACCCTTAGTACCATCTGGGTTCTGCCAGCAAAGCCAGTTTTTAAGCTCCCATGACGACATGGTGCCACCAACACCCATCACCTGTGGACCAGGCTCGAGAGGCCACCTTCCAGGGACTTCTTCCTTCCTCAGGATGGTCCTATCTGCCCCAGTGTCAATAATACCCTGGAACGTCTGCCCATCTATCAAGATTTCTATTTTAGGGCGGAGCCTTGGGATGATAGGAACCATCCCATGGGCGGTGGGTTCTCCAGGGCCTGTGTGCCCTCCCCCTTTTGGTGATGGGGCTGGGAGTTGCTCCAAACCTAGTTTAAAGGTTTGCCCTCCACATCATACCTGGACCGGCAGTCCTTTTTCCAATGAAACCCCTTGCAGCAGCATGGGCACGGGGCCCTGGGCTTGTCCCCCTCCACCTTGAGAGGGGCTTTCCCTTGCAGGCAGTCTCTCTTTAGGTGACCCAGCTGGCCACACCCAAAACACCACTGATCCTCAGCCCTGGGGTACCTATCCTGCAGCCCAAGGCCTGTGAGGGCTTCTATAAAGGTTGTAGCTAGAGCCTCTGTCCGTGTCTTGAGGACCGTGGCCATAGCCTCGGTCACCTTTATTTTGGTCCCTATGTCCTTTGAGGCCATGATCCAGCTGCTCATGGAATGGTTCTTTAATCCCACGCAGGCGACCTTATGGTCGGCGTTCATACCATCCCATACTAGCATTTTTATGAACTGTTCTCTGAGTGGCCCAGGGGGAAACTTTCTCTTTAGACTCTTTTCAACCCTATCTACAAACTCATGTAGAATGTAGGACCTCTCTGGCCATGTATATTTGGCTATAATTATAGTGCTGCCCATTACTTCACTCCCATCAAGAGGGTTTTAAGTCCAGTTAGACAACTGTTGATTATCCCCAGATAACAGTGCCACTACTGCTCCCAAAGAGGTAGTTTGCTGTGTCAGTGCTTAAGGCTATTAGACTTTAGGGCTGGGTTGGATCATTGATTGGTTTTCTCCCTTAGCAACTTGCATAGCATCCTCTAAACAATGAATGATAGTCTTCAAAGGAAAGGCTTAAGGTCAGCTCCTACTCCATTGCTCCAGGTCCTGTTTCCAAAGTATGACCTGTCTTCAGCAGTAGGGTCTTATCTTTGAGTTCTAGGAGATAGCCTAGGGTTCTGACAATAGCCTCTGCTATTTTTTGAAGTCTCTTAGACTACTCTGACCAATCAGTTAAAGCAAGTTCTCTCCTGTCTTGTAATAAAGCTCATCTCTTGTAATAAAGCTCCCAGGCATACACATGTACTAATGTTCAAATATCATATGTTCAAGGGGTTTCCAGGCCAGCATAGTTCCCTCTGTCTTCCCATGATACTCACGATTCATTAATTTCTCCTTTCTCTACCTATCTAACCTATCTCACCCTCACCCTTCCCAGTTCAACCACCCCCACTATCCTCATCCTCCCCTTGACAACACCCAGCTCCCCTACCCCCTCTCTTGGGTTCCCTCCTCCCATAACCCCTGTGGTTCCCTGCATGTCTCTTCTTCCCTCCCCAGCAGAATATTGCCACTTTCCCCATATCCCCCAGGTAACACTAATATCCCCCTCTTTTGGCCTTTGTCTTTCCCTTTACCTCCATGTTTCCTTTCAATTTCATGGACCCAGCTGTTACCTCAGGATATATACTTACATATAAGAGATTGGTGCTAAGATCCTCAAATGAGGGAGAACATATTTTGCTTGCTTTTCTGAGTGTGTTATTTCACTTAATATAACAGTCTCTAGTTCTATCCATTTATCCTCAAATTTCATAATTTCATCTTTCATCTTTTCTAACTCCTGAATAGAACTCTATTGTGTGAATGTACCACATTTTCATTATCCACTCATTGTTTGAGAAACATTAAGATGTTTCCATTTCTAGCTATTGTGAAAAGAGAAGCAACAAACATGGATTTACCAGTATCTTTACAGTATGAGGAGTCCCTTGGGCATATGCCTTTGTTCTTTTGATCTTAGCCAGTCTGACTGGGGTAAGATGGAATCTTACAGTGCCTTTATCTTCTTGTCTCTAATTACTATGGATTTTAAACATTTTTAAGATGTTTCTTATTCATTTTTATTTCTTTCTTTGATAACTCTTTGTTCAGATCCATAGCCCACATTTTTGTTGGGTCATTTATTTTCTTCTTTCTTTGTTTTTTGAGTTCATTATGTATTCTGGATATCAGTCCTCTGTGGTATGCGTGGTATGTGAAGATTTTCTTCCACTTAAAGGGCTTCCTCTGCACATGGTATTCTTCAGAGAGCTAGAAAAACCATGATGAAAATTCATGTGGAATCATAAAGTCCCCAGATAGCCAAAGAATCTTGAAGAAAAAAATACTCTAGGACTCAGCATATGAGACTTCAGATTATATTTTTGAGCTATACTTATAAAAACAGCATGATACTGGCATAAAAAATAGATACATAGATCAATGGAACACAATTAAAGTCACAAACATGAGTACAAGCAATTTCAGTCACCTGATATTTGACAAAGGTGCAAAGAACATACAGTGGAGGAAAGATGGCATCTTCAATAAATGTTGTTGGGCAAAATTGAATCTCTACTTGTAGAAGAATGAAATTGAAATCTTATTTTCTTCATGCACAAATGTCAACTACAAATCAAAGACCTCAATGTAAAGCCTGAAAATCTGAAACTGCTAGAAGAAAATATAGGCAGTACCTTACAAAATACAGGTGTAGGAAAGAACTTTCTAAATCAGACATCAGCTGCTCTGGCATTAAGGTCAACAGTCAATAAGTGGAACCACATTAAGGAAATGTTTATAATAAATATTATATTCCTAGTATACCAGACTATATATAACTTATTGTTTAATTCCTACATCATGAAAACTTGATGAGTGACTATGAGTCTGATGGAGCATCAACTATCCTCTTAGGGATGTAGCTACAAAGCCTGATTTGGGGGAGGATGATATTGAACACCCCACCTACTTAGGATAGCATGTGTATTTCTGTATGAGAAAAGAACAAAGAGATATCTAGTGACTATTAAAACAGACTTGCAGAAACATTAGTCAGCAATACTGACATATTAGCCCTTTCTTAGAAATGCAGTTAGACCACACTTTCTCCAACTTGTTTCCCACCCTAATGAAAAATAGAAATCCTTTTAGTTATTGGACTGAAATATGCATGCTGGTTAGGAAAAGACTTAAGAATGGTAGTTTTCATTACTCTCTTCTCCCTTGTCAACTGGTTGAAAGAATAGGCTTAGATGACAGATTGTATGCTTAAAAATGAAGACCCAGAGCATGTGAGGGGTCCATATGATATATCAAACCATGGTGTATCAGAGGACTAAGTTATAGAGTATTAAGCTCCTAAGTTTTCATGTGTTTTTTTATTTCATTGATTAAAGAAATCAAAGATATAATTAAACCTAGAAGAATGAATTCATGAAAAAGAACCCCAGCAAAATAAAGGTTTGTGAATATAAACCACAACTGTTTCTTTGAAAAAAAAAAAAACCTGTTAAACAGGGGCAATCTGGAAAAAAGGGCAAAAACTAAAGCATAAATAAGTAATATAGAGAATAAAAGGATAGTAAGAATTTTTAAATGCTAGCCAATTGTTAGTTTAATTCACTGAAACATTCACAAAATTGAAAATTCTCTAAATATTTTAACAACAAAGATATTTTATTACTGTGTAGTTGACTTTAAACCAACAAGCTTGATAAAGTTAGATTTAAGCAAGTAATATGTACTTAATGTCTGATTGCATGGACCAGTGTTGCACCATATGATCTGATTGTTTGTCCAAATATCTCTGTTCTCACTTATGAATTTTATGTTAAGGGGACACGAATATTGACATTTTCATCAAAAAGTTAGATGATATTATAGCATAAGTATCACTGTGTTAAACTTATGTGGGAAAAGCTCAATTAGAAAGAGAAATGAGGTATTCTCTTTGCTTTTAATGGAAAAGAAGTGAATTAAGATGACAAACATCACTTGATACCTAAACTTTTGCTTCTTAGTCTTAATGGGTAAATTACATGTGAAGAAATAGAAATAGTTTTGTACATTAAAAATAATGTCAGAGAGGTGAGATTTAGAAGTTATAACAAGTAGCCCAAAATGACAGAAGAGAAAAATAGAGAAACTTTGTCATACAGTTTTCATTTTCTGATAAATGGGTATCAGAAACTAAATAAGGACATGGAAAAATAGGAGGGAAAAACAGAGACTAATGTCTATTTTACTTAGGACATTTAGCAGATTTCATTCATTCTCTATATTGTCCAGCTGGACTATAATGTTTATATGTATTCAGAAAAAGGTATGATGTGTTCAAAGAGCCTACAAAGTAATAATTATTTAACAGAATAAATAATAAATAAATGATATAAGCACTCAGTACCTGAGTCTGCATTATACAGAATTCTTCTATGTTTTAACTTTTACACGTCATCAGCAATTAACTCACATTAAAGAATTGGAACTTTGTTCTTCTCCTTCCTTGTTCCCACCCTATAAAAACACAACTATTCTGTTATTCCTAGAGACAGAATCACTCCATTTCATGAAATGAAATATCGATCAATTACAGAATCACATAGAAAAAAGCAGTTATATCTTTAAAATTAGTTCATTATAATTTTTCTTCTGTCAGTACTCTAGAACACCAAATGCTGGTTAGAACATGAGGCCACAGGAACCCATGCTCCCTTGATGGCAGATATGATTCTCAGGATGGAAACTTGCCAGGATCTTACAAGTTAAACATACTCTTATCATATGGAAAAACAAATAATATCAAATTTTACCTACAAAGAGTTGAAAATGTGTTAACATAAAAAAAATCAGGTTATAAAAGAGGATAAGAAGGTCAGAGAGAGTGTATGGGAGGTTGACTTGGGAAAACTCAAGAGGAGAGTGAAGGTCAAAATAATGTAAATTTCACATATGAAATTCTATAAAACAAAATTAAAGATGACCGTAGTCACTTTACTGATAATTGCCCAATATTGGAGGCAATCACAATACCTTTCAAATGTTGAATTTTTAAATGAATGAATATATAATAGAATGGAAAAATAAGTTACTCAAGTCAGGAACAGACATAAGAAAAACTTATTACTTGGTTTTATG
>NW_008350123.1:388335-406854 GCF_000622305.1 Nannospalax galili
TTCCTTGGTAAACTATGCAGGTAGTAACAACAGTAAAAGAAATCAACAACTAAGTGGAAGATCAGTTCTTTCCAGGAGTGAAACTACTTTGTATAATACTTTGATGCTGTAAACATGTCATTATAAATTTGTTCAAAGCCATCCTATGAGTATAACCACTCAACTATGATTTAGATTTATTATATTGTATAAATTTATATTCACCAATTAAAAACTAATGTCCACTCAATGTGGGCATATTTTACCAAGGAAAATTATATGTATATGGATAGTGAGTATATGGAAAATCTGCATTGTATGATCTGAGGTGTGACCACTCTAAATAAAAAGCCTACTTAAAAATAAATACTGAGTAGGCAATATGGCTCAAGGGGTAAAACCACCTGCCTGAAGATCTGAGTTTGAGCCCCAATTCATGGTAGAAGCAGAGAACAAATTCCAGAAATTTTATCTCTAAACTCCACACGTTTGCACTCAAACACAGATTCAGACATACAGACACTGACAGAGAGAGAGAGAGAGAGAGAGAGAGAGAGAGAGAGAGAGGGAATGTGCTCATACAACAATAAATAAAATTAATTTTAAAATATTTTCATTATGAAAATACTTGACCTGTTATAGCTCCAGCTCATATAAGAATATGTGTTCAAAATTGATATAAAAGTACAATTATCTCAAAAATTACGATTCAAATGATAGGCTTCTATATTTTTGTGTTAAGAAATACTGAACTTTCTGCTTCATCTTCTGTGATGGTCCCTGAGCCGTGGGTGTATTCTCCAAAACTTGGTCAGTTGTGGCCTTCTGTATGCATCACACTCTGATGTACATGGAAGCTTTATTGGTGAGAGTTGAGGGGTGCATTAGTCTTCTCTCTTCCCCTTATTCCACTTTGTTCCATGAGCCTTGGTTGTAGAGATTTGACTGCAGATATGTCTTCTAATACTGGGCATCTTGCAAGCGTATGTTCTCTGTGCCTGGCCAGATGTGCAACTCTGAAGTACCCACAGTATATTGCAAAAAGAAGTTTCTTTAATGAGTGCTGTGTGGCATGCTTGTCAGTCTAAGGGAGGTGTCTTCTATCTGACACTGCATTCCCTGCCAAGAAGCTCCCAGGTATACGTATGTATTAAAGTTCAGACACTCTATGTGCATTTCTCATAGGGTTTCTAAGGCATCTCTTTTCCTTCTAGGTTTCCTAGCCCTCAAGATTTACTCATCTTACTCTTTTTTCTCTCATCTGGCTTCCCTCTTTCCTCCCTCCCTGGTCACAGTGCCCCGTTATACCCCCCTCCCCCCTTTATCTCCTGAAACCCTCCATCTTTCCTCTCCTGACTTTCCTCCATCCTACATACCATGGTTCCATGTCCCTCCCTCTTCTCTTACCTGCAGATTACTCCCACTTTCCCTACCTCCCTCCCTCTTGTAACATCTGTTCCCTACTAACCCCCTTTCAGGTTGTTTCTTGTCCTTTACCTCCATGTATCCTTTCCCTTTACCTGGCTCATGGTGTTACAACAGAATTTATACAGTAACATACAAGTGATTGGTGCTACAATCCACAAATGAGGGAGAACATACATACTTTAGGACATAGTACTGACCTTATAGTAGTTTTTGAATGCTTACTAAAATTTGTGTTGAGAAAGAAATTAAAAACTTGAAGAAACTATCTTGAGATATAAATATGAGTTATCTTGGCTATCTAGTGGAACATCTGTTTGCAACTGCCTTACTTGTTAAGGTACCTCCCATAAAAAACCAACCAACCAAACAAACAAAAGCAACAAAAAACACCCAAACAAACAAAAATGAAAACTAGCTCCTGCCCTAAACATGTTTCCTTTTGGTGGTGTTAGGGCATGTAAGTGCTATACTTGAGTTTTTGGGAAATTTTTTTACTCAAATCTACTGGTGTGAATAAACTTTCCAAATTTCTCAAATAAATAAATAAATAAATAAATAAATAAATAAATAAGAAAGTAACAAAGAAAAAAAGAAAGAAATAGAAATAGAAATACTGACCTATCTAAAAGTCAACTTAAATTTCAATAGGACTTCAGGTATTTTATTTAATGGCACCGTATGATAGAAATTGATTATGTTGAAGCTTATTTTCCAATACACAATGTTAAGGAGGTCCATCTGCTCTTAAAAATAGTAGTTTTATGTCAGTCAACTTATAAGGTCTCCCTTCTGTTGCTATTATTTTTAAACCCAAACAAAGAATTAACCATTTCATTGTTATTTTGATTCAGGTTTTGCTTTCTAGAAAATGCAAGCAAACACATTTCACTGTTTTCCTGATTCTAGAAAGCAGACTCAAATCTATTTATTGTAATAAATTCCTCCTTTATCACTTCCTATTGTCCTAGTTGATTTCTGTTGCTGGGATAAAACACTAACCAAAGGCAACCTAGAGGAGGAAAGAGTTTATTCAGGTTACAAATTACTGTCCATCATTGAGGAAAACAAAGTCTGAAGCTCAAGTACAAACCTGGAGGTGGGAAATGAATTAGAGACCACAAAGGAACAACCCTCACTGGCTGACTTTAATGCTCATGGTTAGTTACTTTTCTTATACAACTCATGTCTTCTTGGCCAGGGATCAAACTTCCCAGAGGGGGCTGTGCCCTGCTATATCAATTATCTATCAAGACTGGGCCACAGCCATGTACACAGGCCAATCTGATGGCTAGTACCCTGAAGTTTTTCAGGGTCTTTAATAAGCACTGTATGATTCCAAAGGCAAAATGCTGAACATTTACACATTCCAATTTCTTGAATATTGTCTGTTGTCTTCACTCTTGTACCTTGCCTCAAGTCCAATGATGGCATATGCCAAACCATTAAATCCT
This sequence comes from Nannospalax galili, assembly GCF_000622305.1. Lineage (NCBI taxonomy): Eukaryota > Metazoa > Chordata > Mammalia > Rodentia > Spalacidae > Nannospalax > Nannospalax galili. The sequence continues at coordinate 391,194 of NW_008350123.1, forward strand.
TAAACTTGCTCTTTATCCCTACTATCTTCTCAAACACACAGTGCACTATCCCTTTGTATTGTCTTCTCAACTTATTTGGTATTATTAAGAATTTCCTCTCATAATAAACACCGTATGCCTTTGCTTTCACCAAAACATAGCTATCTTGAGTTTTCTTATCATTTTTTTCATGTTTTGTCATAATCTTCTCTACATACTTATTACCTCATAATTTTTGTTTACCTTCTTTTCTTCCATTTTGTTATTTTGAATATCCTCATGATATAATTACCCTCTGTTTAAATTGTTTATGAGATAAACATGGGCAGAGAATTCCATCACATCTATAACCTTCTTTCAACCCATCTTGTGCACCCATCAACATTCTCTTTAGTTCATAAAAACTTCTGCTATAATTATTACTGTTATACCCAGTCATTTATACACATATATGTATATCTATTCCACTTATTGAGCCCATTTAATGGTGTAACTTTGTATATGTGTTTAGAGGTGCCCAGTGGAGATTGAATAACATAGCATGGGGTTTGTCCCTGGGGAAGACTTATTCTTCTTCTCTCAGTAGCCAATGATTGCCTGTTGCCATTTTTGACATAGAAGTCTCCACCACGAAGACCAATTCTCATGATATCAAAAAGTGGAATGAAAGCTGCCAAGAGAGAATAGCAATCTATAGTCCTACCTAACTGGCAAGCATACAGACCACAATAATGACCAGCTGAGCAGTACCTTGCCAATGGTGCAATAGCAGCATTATTATCTTGGGGGTGACCAAGAGCTCTCTAATTGTAATTAACTCAATCAGTAGGAGGAAATATATTCTAGTATTGTAATATTAGCCAGATACCCATAGGTGGACATATTATAGACCATAAAAGAGAGCTACTAATGCCATTTTCCTAAAACAATAAAATTATTTACTGTATATTACATATTTATCATTATACACAGAGACAAGTGTAGCTTAGCAAAAGCTACTACAAGAATCCACAACAGGTCAAAACTGAGAGACTAAGTGACTGTGGGGTGCCTAGTCCAATAGTACATCTACAACACAATACTTATTTGTAAGCCTTATTGCACATCAATAAAGAGGGCCAGGAAGGCTGTAAGAACCAGAGGATCAGCATGTCTGCTGCTAGGTAGAGTCTTCTAGACTTGACAAGGATGCTGTACCTATGAAATCTCAACAATTAAGCTGTCTAAACAGAATTGTATAATAACAAAGTCATCAACAAACAAATGCAGACAAGAGGGATTTCCATTCCTGATTTTTAAATACATATATTCAGTTACTTATTTTGCAACATTACTTGAATGTTTTCAATGGGATCACATTTTAAATATCTGAAAAAGAACCTATTCTCTTCTCTATATCTAATTCCTCTCATAGTTAAGACACTGTCCATTGAGTAGGCCTTCACAGACACCTCAAAGACATTCTAGTTTATTTCAGTGTGATATTTTATAAGATTGATTTAGTCAACAGTACCTTCATCTTTATGAATATCAAATATATTTCTCTTGGTTTAAGTTCCTTAAACTTAATCTCAATCTATCACCAACCCTTCCTATATGATCTACTCTTTAGTCAGTCTAATACTCTTTATATTTTTCAATATTTTAAGTTTGTAACTAATTGAAAATTACTTTAATATACCTAGAATATTATTCCCCCTTGTTTTCACTCATCATTTTACAGTTATATGGGAGAAAGTGTCATGTTTATAGAGAATTGCTCTCTCCACAACTGTTCCTTACTTTTAATATTTTTAACTTTGTTGGGCTTAAGTATAATGTTTATGAAGAATTAAGTAATGGCTATCTCTATATAATTACAACACTTTAGACAAATATTCTTTTATTGCTTCTTTTCCACCCTGAACAGTTGAATAAAGCATTCAACTTCATGCCTAAGAGAGACGACTTAAAGTTTCATAAAATTACTCAGTAACCCTTCATTTGTGTGCATGTATGTTCTCAGTTCTACAATTGTGCTACATTGGTATTCTATAAAATGAAATGGTATGTGAAGTAATCATTAAATAGTTTATAAAGATAAATACAAACAAGATTTGTATAGCTATTTTTATATATTTGTACCAACAAGATAATTGGTGTATAAGTTATGAAACCCAAGAATGTACTGGTTAATGGCCACCACTGTAGAGCAACTGTGTATTATCTCATGTCTCTGCCATTTATACTAGATTTACATTAATATTGGCTCACATTCTCAGTTGAAAATGTTGTTTTCCAAAGTAGGAAAAACTCAAACTTTTATCTTTAATTCTTGTTTCCTCACCAGTTTTATTGGACTCAATTTTTATTGAATACATTTATTGTGCAATTTTACTGAGTCATAAAGACAATTTTTTTGTTTTTTTATTGATTAGAAATAGCTTAAGAAATAAATAAGGGGGCTAGAGAGATGGCTCAGCAGTTAAGATCTCTGGCTGCTTTTCCACTGGACCCAAGATTGAATCACAGCACTCACATAGTGACTAATGACAGTCTGTAACACCAGTCCCAGGGGAACCGTCTTCAGTCCTCTGTGGTTATTGCCTGACTTGGGTGATTTTCATACACGTAAGCATACCACTCATTCACATAAAATAAATATAAATTTAAAATACAGAGAAAAGGAAGAAAATAAGGAATTTGAAGTAGTTTTGAGCTTCATTTTCCTAGGAATTATTTCAGTATCAATACTTTTTTTGCACAAAATAAAATGATTTAAACAAAGACAACAGGTGCAGAATAGATTGGACTAAAATCCACTTATTCTTAAACACTTCTTAACTTCATTAAATATTTGGAAATTCTGATTAAAAATGTCTGCAAATTATACCAATTATGATAAATTATAAAAGATGAAAATGTACAATTGGATAAACACAAACTAAACCCACAGGAGATTTAGATTGCCATAATAACAGTTATATTAATTGCAGTTAAATTTTTTTTCCTTAAAAATTATTTATTTAATAACCACATGATTAGAAGAAGCATTTCATTACACCATTGACATATTGACTAAGAATTTCCAGCGCAAAGATGCATCTCTTTCAATATTGGCTGTAAATTTTTAGGTTCACGGTTGATTAATACAGTTGTACAATATTGAACTCAGAATAAACCTTATGAGACACAAAATTGAATGAGGTTTTAACCTTTAAAATAGATCTTCATTTCATTTTAAAATATACTGCTTCATACAGAAAAACTCATTTAAAATATTTTATTATCATTTTTAATGCTATTAATATTAGATGTTTGCACAAGCATCTCTAATCTCTATGTATCTGATTATTACTAGTCACTGTTGGTTACTTTCTGACATCCACCTGAGCGTGGATATAAAATCATTGGGTAGATTTCAATGATGGTGTGTTTCACTTCTGCTAATGAACATGGAGTAAATTTTTATGCTTCTTCCTCAAACATAACACATTTTTTATTTGTTGCTTTTTTGTGTATATTTCATATAGAACATCCCAAACAATCTTATTCATCTATATACCCACTTCCCAAATGGCACCCTGCCATACCCCCTTCCTCCCACTGGGGTCCATGTACTCTGTAATTCCTGTTACTATTCACTGTGTTGTCGGTGCCCCCAGCCCTTTTCCAGTGCTTGCCCATCTGCTGAATCTAGTCAGCCTATCTAGTGTTCCTTATTTTAGGAAGACCAGCTCTTCCTCATCTAGCAACAGTCAGTTGTCAATATTCCTTTAAATAAGATTGTGGTCTGCTGTTCGTTTTTCCAGTTCTATGCTGGTTTACTGTCTGGGAGTCTCTTCAGCCAACCTGGCCAACAACTCAAAGGAAGGTATCTCCTGTCTGGCACTGCTTCTTGTTAGGTAGCTTTTATCTATACGCATGGACTCTTAAATAATTATATCGATCCCTTTAATTTGGTTATACTTTTCTTTTGGGTGTTTAACACCATACATATGGCCCAGCTAAACCAATTTAATTTTACTCTTAAGGTTGTTTGAGGATCTGTTCCTTAGGGGTCACATGGGCTTGCGAGGAACCCCTGGCTCCTTTCTATTACCAGTTCCATCTATGTGAAATAAGTCGAAAGTCCTGCTCGACCATGGCTGGCTTCACTTGGAAGACTGGAGGAAATGTTTCCTCTTTGTTGACCCTCCTCTTTGTAGACTGGACACTGGTTTAAGTCCAACGGGAGGGGTCTCGATGGCCTCCTTGATCAAGAGGACAGGTGACGCACCACAGATACAGGACATTTTGAAAGATGCTCATAGTCCTTTGGAGCTTAGTCAACCTAGGAAGACAAGGAGAAAAACTGTCCGTTGTGTCCCTCTGACCAAATTGGCATAGGCCTCAAAATATGGCTGTTAGACATCCAAGAAGTTCCACCAGTCTGGTACTCTTAATTACCATGTTTTATGTAGATAAATGTTGTGCAAAGACTAAACGTTCTCAGATAAACCTCACCTAGACATGTATTATATTCCTTGAGCTAGTTGTATGTATAATTTGTCAATAGGTTGTTCGAGTAATATGATTCCCTCTGGTTTTTGAAAACTAGCTAGGCATTATCTCTCGCATTGTCTACAACTTGTAACGTGGTTTCCCCATTTTAAGTGCCCTCATTTTTCCCATTTCTCCCTTAATAATACCCTTCTCCAATGGTCCCACCTCTCTTGAGCTCCTTCTTTCCCTTTATCCCCAGGGTTCCTTGCATAAACATCCCCTTAAAATAACCCCATTTTTTTTATCGCTATCTCCCTTATTAATGCCTGTTTCCTACTGTTCTTCTCTTTCAGATTCTTTCTTTTCCTTTACCTCCCTAGTTCCTTTCCATTATCCTGGTTCCTGTAGTTATGTCTGGATACATACTTGTTTATAAGGATTTGGTGCTAGGATCCACATAGAAGGGAGAACATATGTGAGTTGTTTTTTTTTTCTAAGTCTGTGTTACTTATTATAACATTTTATAGCTCCATCCATTTACCTTCAAATTTCATGATTTCATCTTTCTTTACTGGTAGTAAATTTATATTAATTGCTTTTTAAAATTTTGTATAACACAGTAAACTAATTTTATCAGAATTAAGGGATATTTATCTTTTAATTTTAATATAGAGGAAAATGAGATAGGTAGTTTTGCTAATTTGAGTATGAGGTAAAATAAATAAAAAGCAACCTATGCTTTTTGTTTACAGTTAATGACCACAAAATATTATGTTTAACTTTTATGCTTTCCTGTGCTATTTCCACCAAAATACAATATTGTGGAGTTAAGAAATTTCTATCTTTTAGGTTCTTAATTTCTTGCATGTGTCTTACAATTATTGATATTTAAAAATAGAATATTTAATTATCTATAGGGTATACCAGCAAAGAATATTCATAATGTCATCTGATAATAATGAATTAGCTTTAATTATTGAAAAACCATAGTTCCATCAATAAGTTCTATTATGATCCTGATAGTAGATTTCAATAATCATATAAAATGCTTTTATGAGATAACCTATCACCAGAGAGCCTACCCTTATGATCACTTTAGTTAGAAATAAGAGTAAATAAGGAAAATTATTATGCTTATGCAATTAGGATTAACCGATACCTTCTAGGGATAAGTGATATTATTATTTTCCTTAGTTTAGATGTTTCTTCACTTGGCTCTAATGAAAAGCTAATGATCTTTGTTATAGAAGTTGGCAGCAGCTGAATGGATTAAATTGGATAATTAACAGATGTTAGTCACTTCAGAAGCTGGCTGGTTCATAGAAATGAACCTCTTCTAAGGCTGAAGAGGGAACTGTATGACAGGGTTAGATATAGAGATATCATAGGGCTGAAGGAAAAGAAAGGTGATTTTTCGACTTAAGGAATCTAATGGGATAATGCCTGACTTCTGTGAGGAATTACAACTCCGTAATAAATCCTCAAATTCTGAATCAAGGAACTTGGATAATCAAAGTTTTGTGGTTATTTATAGCTGATTAGAAATGGAAAGGCCAGTCTTTAGTATGTTTATTTTTATGAATGATACAAATGTATTTTAATAATACTCATGCAAGGTTATGATCATTCTGAACTTCAGCTGGTGATAACGTTTTCAGATTTCTGACACTGATTATTGTCTTTCCGTATTTGTTTCACTACTGATAATATTTCTAGGAGTTCTGGCTATTTCTTAGCAGTGCTAATTACAGAGGTGTAGGAAATGTGATGCTGTCTACATTATAATTAATTTGTATTTATTTTTATTTAAATTATTTATTATTTTTATTTTATGTGTATGCACATATTGCCTACATGTATATAAGAACACCCATGTTGTACAAAGCCTGAAGAGAACAGAAAAGTGTGTTAAATACCTTGGAACTGTAGTTATGGATGGCAGTTAGCCTTGATGTTGGTGATGGGATTCAAACCTGGGTCTTTTGCAAGAACAGCCAGTGCTCTTATCTGCTGAGCCATTTCTCCAGCCTGTAATTAGTTTTTTAATGTTACATTTTTTCTCGTGACTTGTTTAATATAATGTTTGTTGACATTTTAGGAAATGATAAGGTGAAGGCTTTCATTTACAATATTATATATGAATTAATTGTGAAAATATTTTTGGTTGATCATAATCATTTATTTAAACAACACAAATATCTAACATCAGTATGTTATGATAAGTTTTGGAAGTCATTTTAACTACTCATCTAGTAAGATTTCAATAATGATATTGTTTTTGTGTATAACAAAACAAATACTGTTTGAGGTGTAGAAGGCATTGCTATGTAACTGAGCTCATAATAAGTTTCCTTGTTTGGGCTCGATCTGGGTTTAATAAAGATGCTAAATACGGGAAATTTCAGAATTCTTTTAACTTTACAAATTGTGTTCTGTTTTCAGAAAAAAACAAGTATTTAATTAAAATGACTTCAGCTTGAGTATGTATCAGAACCAAAGAATAAAACTTGGGAATTTGTCATTTACAAATGAAGATTTGGCACAATGATATCTTTGTCCATTGGTGCTGTCTATAAATACTCAATGATGAGGATCTGGCTCACTTTGAAAGCACGTGCAAATTTAACAGTCTGGGCAAATCAGCCTCACTAGTTTTCTATATTTAGTGTCTTGAAGTCACATAAACACAGTAGTAGTGTATACATGAATATCAGTTAATAGAGAAAAGAATGCAGAAAAAAAAAAAACTGATATTGACTATGGCCAGATTTCATTAGGGAAATTCTAAGCTTCTCATAACAAAACCATTTTCATTTACATTGATCTTCATAAATTCTATTGTTTCAGTAATTTAGGTTTAAGTTTTGTTTAAATTTCTATTAAATTATATACATTTAAGCACTTTTAAAAATTCCTGGATCTTTTGTTGAATGTTCACAGCTCAAAAATTCAAAATATCAACTATTTTTTTCCTTCTGTTGTTTTACTGGACAAATGATCTCAACTAATTAAATAAACTTAAAGCAATACATTAATATTATTTCAAAAATTTCAAATTTTTTGTTTCAGCTGGGCCACTGGAGAATACTGTAATGTTTACAATGCTATAAATTCACAATGTATAGATTTTACTGTGAATCTAATAAGTATAACTCAAAGTTTTCCATAATTCAATAAAATCTTCTTTATCCTAGGCTGTCATTTAACAGCATGAAGTTTTCCACCCAAACTTGTGTGTCACAAGTACTTAGTAAAAGTACTCAGGTGTTTGCTCATGGTATAACTGGGTTAGATTCTATCCTTCACAATTAGGACAGCAAATAAATTATACTATACAGCATCCCTTAACCATATAGGATTTTTGAACTTAGGAGGCAAGGGAAGCCTTTGTAGGTGAACTAGTTTCTCCCCCTCAGTTTATCTGCATTAAAGTGCCTTAAAGTGTTCCCATACAATTTAAAATTACATTTTGTTATAAAAAAGATGTGCAATCTTCATCACAGGATAGAGAGATTGTATTTTCATTATGGAAACCCTCTTCATTTTATTTTTTCTCCTCTAGGAAAATGAATTTCATTTATTTATTTTGAATATTTTCAATTTACTTAAAGTATTTTCAATATGTTTTAAATTAAATTTTATCATATTTGACAATAATTGTATATATTAGATGAAGTAAAATATGCTACCTAATTTAAAGACACTGTGTGATATTTAACATGTGTATAGTACATAATTATCAGAACAAGTGTGTTAGCATATTTTATATTCCAGTTGACTTCCTTTTAGTATCTGCATTTGAGAAAAAAACACACAGTGTTTTTATTATTTTCTCTAATTTGCTTTACATAATGTGATATTCTTATGTTCCATCCATTTTATGACAAGTGACAAGATTTCATTCCTATTTGGTATTAAATAACCCTCCGCTACATATACATGTGCAGGCAATAACTCATATGTTTCACTGATGAGCACAGAGGCTAGTCTACATCTTAGGAGTTGTGAATAAAGCATGAACCCATGGGAGTTTTGGATTCTTTTTTCTTTCTTTCTTTTTTAGTCTGTGAGACAGGGTATCCCTGTAGAACCAGCTGGCCTAGAACTTGCTATATAGACCAGGCTGGACTTGAACTCATAGAAATCTGCCTGCCTCTGCCTCCCAAGTACTGGGATTAAAGGTGTGTGTCACCAAGTCTGGCTTATATGACATACCTATTTTTAATTTGAGAATTCCCCATACAGTTCGCCTTAATGTAGGCACTAATTTCCATTGCAATTAACATTTTCAACATTTTATTTTTCTTCACAACACTCAGTATTAACTATCTCACAACATGTATTCATTCATTATCATTCCCCTCTCACCAGCATGTACAAGACAGAAGATGGTTTTACTCATCGCTGATTTTCCTAAGACTACTAATGGTGCTTGACATTCTGATGTACTGAGTGAAGAACACAACTCACGTAAATGTATTAAAAGCAGAAATTTTTCAGGGAGGACGGTTTCTAGAGAGATGGATCAGCAGTTAAGAGTATTGGCTGCTTTTCAGAGGACCAGGGTTAGGTTCCCAGCACTCACATGGTGGATTACAACTGCTCACAACTCCAGTTCCAGAGGGTCTGACACCCTCTTCTGACCTTACTCACCCATGGTGCACTAGAGAACATGAAAGCAAAACACTCATACATCATAAATACAAATAAATATATTTTTAAGGAAGAAATTGTTGGAAGCTTGGAGAGATGGCTCACCAATTAGTTTATTCTTGCAGAGGACCCGGGCTCAGTTCTTAGCACCCATCTAGCATCTAACTGTCTGTAACTCCAGTTTCAGAGGAATCCGTTGCCATTTTCTGACCTCCATGGACATTGCATGACATAGGTGCACTTAGATACTTGCAGGCAATACACTCATACACAAACATTAAAAATAATAGTAAATAAACTTAAAAGAAATTTGGGGTTTAAGGACTAACAGAAATTAATCACAAAGTACTTAGTTGCTGGGGTAGTGGAACAATACTTTCTGGTCTACATAAGGGATTCCAGGCCAATTGTTGTTAAAGGGAGACTTTGTCTCAAAAAAAGAAGCAAAAATACAACATACAAACAAAGAAAGCACTTCATTGCTTGGATTCTATCATTAATGACATTTGAACGAAAGATGCTGTGATTTTAGCCACATGGGTGAATTTAGATCCTCTATTCCCTTTGCATCTATGTTATACAAAGTACTATTCCTAATATATTTGAGTAGTTTCTCAAAAAATGGTCTAGTATTCTCATAATATAATTAAGTTATATGATAGGAAAATAATTACCTAAATAATAAATGTTAGTATAATCATTTAATAGTTTATTAAAGACTTAAAAAACCATAGCAACAAATTCAGGGGTCAGGTCTATTACCTTGGATTTGTTTCATTAATGAAACTTTGATTGTGAGAATCAAATTTTGCATCAGCTTTCCCTAGGGAGATCAAGAACAACTCATATTAACATTTTTCTTAGTTTTGCTGTAGGAAAAAGTATGACATATTCTTGTTAGTTGATTTTATTGGCAAACTAGTATTTCAGTAATTCAGTTAATAATACATTTAGTACAGTAACATTAAAAATCAAGAAGTCAACAAACCTTTAAGAAAAAATAAGTTTATTGAACTTATTTTTGAAACTGCAAGTAAATACTTCTTTTTCACTTGTTTTTCATTTTGACACAGCAGGAAAATCTCAGGCAAGCACATTTTCCTCCTTCACCTATCATACCTCACTCAGCAGCATCCATGATACACAGTCATCAGCACTGGGTTCAGCTGGAAATAGAAAATATCACATTTCAGGCTGAAGCAGCACATGATTCAGAAAAAGAGATTAGAAAGGTGAAATTCTACATGCCCATTATCACTGACGATTTCCATTTCTTAGTGTTAATATAACACAAAGTTCAAGGTTCTGAAGGGCACAATGGAACAGTTTAAGTATCTGTTAAATGTGAGATAACCCTATACATTAATTTATAAGTAATTGTGTATAGGTAAACTTTAGAACTTAGTAGAAAAAAAGAGTAGAAAAAAGAAAACAATGGGATCTAATAAAATACTGAAGATATTTACATTATGGGAACAACAGCTAGACTGTGGAGATAGAAGTAATGAATAAAAGCTTTGCACATAATCAGTTATAATATTCTTAGTAAAGCCAGATAAAAATTAGAAATAATAGTAATAAAGACTTATTATTACATTATTGTAAAATTTAAACTATTTCCCAGAAGATATCCTTGTTGATTAGTGTGTCTTGACTTCCCAGGAAGATCTCTGATCCATAGGACATAATAAATATACCTTGGATAGATTCAATAGATGAAATCAAATAACCGTGTTTTCCATAAATACACTTAAATTAATTTCTTTATTACATAGAGCAAATGATTTCGACCTACAGACTTCTTGAGTTAGTAGGGCATATTTAAAATGAATTGTCAGGCTTAGCACAGGAGAGTTCAGGAAGCTAGGAAGGCAATGTAAGACATAGCTCCTTACTTCTTTATTTTGACATTGTGTTACTTTTAGGGCTTCCATAATAAAATATCATTTACCAGATCAATTAATCAATGAGCAGTTATTTTCACATACTTTTTGGGACTAAATGTTCAAAATCAAGAGCAGTTTTAATTTATTCTGAGCCTCCTTTACTCATGTGATGGATAACTTCCTACTCCATGTATCATAGGGACTCCTATTTGCATGCATGGATGTTGGTGGTTTTCTTGTGTACAGAATTTTATAAGACATAGGTCAGGCAAGATTAGAGACATGTTAGAAGACTTTTTAAACTTAAATTGCTATCTTATAAGCTAACCAATTGTGGGGCTGCAGAGGACCTGTTTCAGTTTCCAGAGCTCACATGGTTGCTAAGAACCATCAAGTTAACTCCAGTTCCAGGGCCTCTAATGCCCTCTTCTACCAGCCGTTGGCATTGTATGACATGGGTGCACTTATAGACATGCTGGGAATATACTCATACACATAAAATAAAAATAATATAAATTTAAAAAACAGTTGTACAGTATGAGAGTATAACTTTAAGACAAAGGAATACTGTCATTAAACTGTTGAAATATTTCAGTCAGTGTGCTGGGAATGAAAGATCCAAAGTTTGATTCCACATAGCATATATTGTAAGAAAAGCAAGAGGATAAAATAAACCTAGTTCAGACATGCAAATAATCATTTGGAGGACATGAAAAATGATGTGACAAAGACACAGGTGTGCACAGTGCATGTGGGTCCAGGGAACCCTGTAAAGTCAAAGAGAAGTGTCAGAAGACATTTTCAGTTTGGCTGAGACTGGAGGAAAAACTGAAGACACTCACAAATGAATGTGAACAACGCTTTCTCATCAGCGAGAATGGCACCAGTAAGTTTGTCCTTGTTTATGGGACCATAGTGCTTCTGGGAAAGTGAAAGCAGGGAAGATGCCTGTAGACAAGGTAGTGCCTGGCGCTCTAGCTATAGATTGAGATTTCATACTGTTAAAAATGGTAGTCATGGGGATGATTTCTTGTTAAGGTTATCGACAGAGATTTTATTTAGAAAAGTCAGGCAAGCTGTTCAGAATATGATGAGTGGAAAGATGTGATCATAAGAGATGGCAAAACCCTGTTGTGTAATTCAGATGAGAAATGCAGTATTTAATAAGCCTACTGAAAAAATAACACACATATGAAAATAATATTTATGATGTCTTTTAAAACTGATTTAGTTTTCCACACAGGTTCCCTGAAAGATCTATTTTAAAGTTTCATTGAAATAAATAACAGAAACACTGCTCCTTTAAGTGTATTGCTTTCCAGTAAATGGAGCCACTAAGACTGGCTCAGCTCTCTTAAAATATACTTCCCTGTAGGCTTTAGAGTAAACGTTTCCTGAGTAATGTAAGGGAAAGGGAATAACTAAACAAGATTCAGTTCAGTTAATAGGCACACAGAGGGAGAGCGAATGTTAAGTAGAGCAACTGATGTTTGTATTGTCCCTAAAAAACAGACAGAAACCAGAAAAACAGTCAGCAAGGAAAGAGGAGAGGTAAAGAGAAAATCTCAAAGTATAATGATGGCTGACAAGAGAGAAGGACTCTCAGGAACAGCATGAAAAATTCTAATTTATAACCTTAAAATTAATAAATTCAATTTATTAATGTATGTTGATATAAAAACTACTTTTTGTTTCCTTGTTCTTCCCCCCCCCCCGCTTCCATCCCTCATGTTTTTCTATTTCTCCTTGAAAATTTATGGTCAGGTGACCTAACAACGGAAAGTATAGTCTGTAGAAAAATTGGAGAAGACCAAGATAAGTTAATCAATTTAGCATTTCTTTATGGAATGGGAACATTATTGCTGCAGGAGTTCTTGAATACATTAGAGAAACATGAATATCCATAATTTTCTCACCAAAAATTAAGGCACATTACAATGCAAGTCTGAGGTTAGAAAAACATACACTTTATACACTAGTCTTTCTTAAAATTGCAACAGAAATAAGGTAATATAAATTCCTTTATTTGTGTTTATGTCTGAGAATATTTTTATGTGAATAACTTTGATACATTTTATTCCTTTTTCAATTTGCTGTCTTATCTATCTGGTTGGGTACCATTTAAAGTTAGTGCTGATGAATTTTCCTGAGTCTTTGTGAGACAGATGAATGATATGCCATCATTTGGCACATGTAAATGTGCTGCAATGTTTGCTATATAAATACCTACTGATAGAAATTTTTATTATATTTTGAATAATATATTAAAGAAGGCAATGTTGCATTTATGAATACAATAATAACCTTTGGATGTTGAATTTTACAGAAAGAAATAACTTTTACCATTATAAAAACATTGCCAAAATTCTTTCTGAATATTTTAAAATATAGACAAAACTTGAATGTTTTTCAATATTAGAAAATATCTTGTACTCTATGGAATATTCCCTGGAATCATCAAAAGGGATTTATCTTTTTTATTTATCTACAGTCTGATACTTTGTCTCATAATACATTATTCACTCAGTCTCATAGCAAAACTAAATTGAACACAGGATTTCAAATTCAATGAGTTTTTATGACTGGTTCAGCATTTTGATTTCTCACCAGCTCCAGCTTGCACTGTAAAGAACATAAAGATTTGTTGAATTTACTTCAATAAGGAATGAATAAATGTTAATGATAACAAAATGATGGCATAGAAACAAGACATATTTTGGTGGAAAGTCAAGAACACAGTAGTTCATTCCTAATATAAAGATGTTTAAAAGACACTTAGGTGTGCAGTTACATATCAACAACATTTTATGTTTTCTTTATCCCTGAATAAGTTAGTTTTATTAGAAAACTCATGATGGAAAATTGCCCAGAACATCTACATGAAATCAAGCAGCACCACTGGCCTTTTGATAATAGTACCTTGAAAGGGTTGCACATTATAGCCACAGTGCGACACAAGGATTCCTTCTTACTAAAAATGTATCTGGATACTAAGCATTGGCACTATGATGTGTTTGTTAAAATCCACTTGCAATATTTCCTCTAAGGCTGACATTCTTACATCATCTCTATGAGTATGAGTTTGTAACATATTCTAATGAAGCTCACAAAAAGTTTAATAAAGTCTATGCAGTTGAAAGCATAGCTCACAGAAATGATGTTTGTTTTCTATTCTTAGAGCAAGTTGATCAACATGTATTCTTTTCAGACTTAGATGAGATCAGCATGGTGTGTCTGAAAGGCCCCACAGTGAAGATTTTTTGCTTCATGGTAATAAGTGAACATCTTATAATTAAAAGGGAAACTTCTATCATCCCACAAAAATTTAATTGTGACAGTAAAGTCAAAGTCAGCTTTGTTCAGTTCCCTAAAATAAACCTTGAATCATTGAGTCACAGACTCAGTTGAGACAAAAAGTTGCTGTTGCTTCATAGTTCAGTTAAACCATTGAAATAATATAAATGAACAAATTTGCTATGCAGGTACTAACCAACATTTAGACTATGTAAGGATATCTTCTATTTGACATATTTTTATATATTGTTTGTAAAGCACTACTGATATAGTTGAAGAAATAAATAAAAATTATGAAACACACACTGACTCAGTAGCTAAATTTTTTCCTGAATTTTTTGAAATTTAAAGGTCCTTAGAATTCATTTAAAATACAAAATTAGAAAAGCAAATGAGCATTGGAGCACTAGCCATGGCTTTCACACACAGATGTATTTCAGTGCCTGCTGGGAGCAAGTCTTTGATCTGTCTAAGCCTTAGGAATATTTCATTAAGAATAACCCTCTAAGTACTAAGTAAAGAACACTATCTGGAACGAAATTTATATTTGCTTCCAAACTACCAGCTAATTTTGAAAAATGTTACTGTAATTCCCAAAGAATGAGTAAGAGCCTATTTACTGACATATAGTTAGTTTTCTTTATGCTTAATAAGTTGACTAGTCTCCAGTGGATTGACTCACACTGAGGGACATTTTTGGGACACAAACACTACTTGATAGCCTTAACAAATATGCCAGAATGCATGGAATCTATTGAGGGTGCTACAAATGGTACAGAGAGGGGAGGACGTCTAAATATGACCAAAATGTGTAAAATTCACAAAAATTAAATAAAAATGCAGAGAATATGTGTCTGTGAGATTCTTAATCTTAAGTGACACATCTTCAGTGCAATCTCTATACTAAGGATGAAAGCATCTCTTAACTGTCAGTAGAGAGTTTCCTTATGTAGGAGAAGGGGAGTAACACAGAGCTCCACAATTAGCCAATGTGCAGATGAGAGACATCAGAGTACTTATCCTTAAATAGAACATCCACTTCAAACTTCCTCCCAAGGTTCAGGAGTCATTGTGAATGTGGTGGGGAAGGACTATAAGACTCAGAGAGCATGGATGATCACAAGTCTGCCAGTCAGCTAGTCAGTTACTCATATGAACTCACAGCAGTGGTGACAGAATTCATAAGTCCTATGCAAGCTCAAATCAAAACAAATCTCAGCATAAGACACAGGGAAGAAGACAAGAAATCCCAACCCAAACTAAGGAACTTTTTGCAATTGATGACTGTTGGGAGGGGGAAAGACAGGGTTGGGAGATGAAGCCACACTGAAGGATATTGGGGGACACCAATCTCTCTCTCTCTCTCTCTCTCTCTCTCTCTCTCT
>NW_008350123.1:407010-456460 GCF_000622305.1 Nannospalax galili
AAGGAAGGAAGGAAGGAAGAAAGAAAGAAAGAAAGAAAGAAAGAAAGAAAGAAAGAAAGAAAGAAAGAAAGAAAGAAAAATGGAAATCAAGCAAGCTAGTCTTTCATGACAACCCAAGGCATGTGTCTTTCTTAGTACTGTGATCAAGCTTAGAAAGTCGTCAAATGCTCCTAAACCCAGGAAAATTGCACTGTTCATCTTGGATTTGTTTGTTTTTACTTTCAATAGAAAAAGTACATTTATCTTCCTGAGAGGTGATAGCAGGTTAACATTTGTAGAAAACTCAGTGTATCTGTGACTGTCTCATGCCCTCACCCCCACATTCCAACCAATAATTCATACATTAAACAATTACAGCTCCTGACATTTTCTCACTTCTCATAGGAAATATCCTCTCTTTTTGATTCTGTTTTCAACTTTAGTGAATACTGGGTAAGCTAATTATTTCATTTTGATCAGGATAGGTAGGGAGTCAGGTTACAGAGGAGAGGAAAGACTAAGCCATTTTGTGTTTGTTTGCCTGTTTGTTGTTTTTAATTTTTAATTGAGTTTTTGTACATTTCATGCAACAAATTTTAATCAAATTTAGACCCAGCCCCCATCCATGTCCCTTCACACTGGACCGCATGTATTCTGCCATATGTATTAAGTCCTACCCAGTCAAGCATTTGTATCCAGATGTTCTTCAGTGCAAACTTGTTCACTGGAGTTTAGCCAGCTTATGTAGAGGTTGCAAGTAGGGTCTACTCTCCTTCACCCAGTAGTAATCAGTCTCCAATAGTTCCTAGACTAGGGCTGACCCAACACCAATTTCCCAGTTGGCATGGTTCTTGCGCTTGACACAACCATTGCACAGTTTGACATGTGCAAGCTTCCTCTGTTTCCCTATGTTCATGGAACAACCTTAGCTCTTACAATCTTCCACAATGGTCTCTGAACTGTGAGTGGGTGAGGTTTAATATAAGAGTCCTATCCAGAGACAAATACTCTTCAGTCTCTCATTCTTTAAAACTTGGCCAGTTACAGCCTTCTGTGTGCATCACATTCTGTTGTATAAGGAAGTTTCACTGGTGAGAGTTGAGAGATGCACTAGTTTTTTTCCTATCCCCTGTTTCACTATATTCCTTGAGGTTTAGGTATTAGAGGCTCCACTGTCGATATGTCACCAAGGATGGGGCATCTCTCAGACATAAATTCTCTGCACGTGACCAGCTGTGGAAATCTGCAGTAGCCTCCATTTGTTGCAGTAAGAAGCTTCTTTGATGAGTGGTGTATAGTATACTTGTCTGAAAATATAAAGATCTGAATTTAGCATATGTTAGGAGGTTTCATTTGTCTAGTGATATGACAGATAGTATTTTCTCTAAGATGTACCTCTCCAGCCATGTGTATTTGGCTGTGGTTACAGTGGCACCCATAAGTTCACTCCCATTGAGGTTTTAAGTCCAATTATATAGCTGTTCATCATCCCCCAGATAACAGTGCCATGTTACACCAATAGAGAGAATAATGGTTACTAAGCTTTAGGGTTAGGTTGGAGCATTGATTGATTTAGCAACTTGCATATTATCCTGTAGAACTATGAGAGCTAAACTTTAGGTAGAAGGCTTCCAGGTCAGTTCCTGCAACATTGTACCAAGTTCTGCATCTGAAGTATGTCCTGTCTTCAGCAGCAGGGTCTTATCATCCAGTTCTAGGAGATAACCAAGAGTTCCGACAGTTGGCTGTGCTATTTTGGGGTGTCTCTTTTACTACTCTGACAAAGCACTTGAAGGGAGGTCTCTTTTGTCTGGCACTGTGTTTGTTGTCATACAGCCCCCAGGTGTATATATGCACTAGTGTTCAGACATCATATTTTTATTTTAAGGGGTTTCAGAGGCAACACATTTCCTCCTGGCCTCCTTAGTCCATCAAGATCCATTCATCTCTACTATGTCTCCCCCATCTGCTCTTCCTCTTCCCTCTCCAGGTCAAACACCCCTATTATCCCCACTATGCCCCCAGTTTCACTCGCCTCCCACTGTAACCCCTCTCCTGAATTCCCCTTTTGTGAGGAGGCATGACTTAAACATTCAAGATGGATTCAGGGAGATGATTGGCACTGCAAAAGAGGAGAAGGGGGGTGGGGAAGAGTGCTACCAGACAGCCAGCGCACTCCAAAGTCTCCCACAGAGCAGGAATTTTCCCAGCATTCTCCTACTCCCGCTGCCTTCCAACCCTGTTCCTGTGGCTTACAATTTTCCAACTTTGTACACATTCCTTCTCCCCCACCCACTGTCACTATCACACTGCTACCTCTCATTGCCTTCATGCCTCCCATCACCCTCCAATCTGCAGCCACCCCCTTACCTTCTACTGAGATGCACATTAAGCACAGTGACAACACATCCAATTTGTTTCTAAATCATTAATATAATGATGGCTACCAAGATTCACTATTAACAATTTGTTTTGTTTTCTACAAATATTTTTATTATTTTTTATTATTTTATGTGTATGAGTGTATTGCCTGCATGTATGTAAGTGTACCCATGTCATGAAATGCCTGAAGAGGTCAAAATAGGGTACTGAATCTCCTGGAACTGGACTTATGGAAGGATTTTAGTTGCCATTTGGGTGCTGGAAACTGAACCCGGGATCCTGCAAAAGCAGTCAGTGCTCTTAACCACTGAGATATCTTTCTAGCCCCAACAATTTGCTTTATTTAAAAGAAAATTTTCTGTCAATACTAGAGTGTTCTTAAAATGAAATGAGCTTCTATTTTGGATATTAATTAACAATTTAGAAGACTGCTGTGGAGTTCAAATGTGACTTTACATTATCTCCTTTACAAAAATAAATTAAATTCAATTCCACTCAATGTATTTTGTCATTTCCTGTAATTCACACAATCTGGACAACACCCTTCATGGACAGACAATGAAAGAAATCTGAAAAAAAAAAGTAAAAGGAGAAATTATGTTCTCTTTCCTAATTCTCCACTGCATAGAACTGAATGAGATATGGGGGCATAACAGCCATCTTACACTACAAAGGGGGCAGGTATCAAACGGTAAGTTAAAGAGCTTAGAGGAGTCTTTCATTAATGGTTTCAGAGGTACCTTAACAGTCAGATTCTGACAAATTTTATACTGTTTTTTCAGGAAGACATAATGTTTATCTCTCTTGTTTAAGCCAATTATTTGAGTTTTCTCTTATATGAAGCCAAATCTGATCTTAATTAGTAACATACCTAGAAATAGAGAACCACTATTTTTTTTTCAGTCTCGCTATGTAAGGTTCCTAAGTGAATTAATGTTAATAAATGTTAAAATATATTTTTTTATCTTTCTGATTAAATGTATCTAAAACTTGAGGGAGATATGAAAGGTTACTTTAATTTTGTGTCATTTTAAATAACAATTTTTTGAATGCAAATCCATTTACAGTATAAATTAGTTCTGTAAATTAAAAGTAACACAAATAGACATAAATGTTATACCATGGGGCTAGCCAACTGTCACCAATTCTGAATAAAAATCAGATTAGTAAAAATTTGATATGATTAAAATTTGCTGAAATAATTATCTTGCTTTTTATTTAAACATGCTTCTTGGGGCTATAGAGTACATAAATTATAATTACCTAGTTCTGAATGTGATGCTGATGAGAGTAATGACCCAAGTTCTTGGTGAGATGATCAAATAAGCTGCTCCTCACACAACCCTTTATGGTAATAGGTCAGTGGGTTGTATTATTTCCAGAGTTTATGCACAGCAGGATTTAACTAGCAAGTGAGAGGTGTTGACTTTGAATCAGTATCTTTCTACATGAGTTCTTTTAAGGAACTGCACATACTGACTTTGTGTCAGTTATACTATTTTAGTTCTGAAGGCATTTTAACAATTGAATA
Organism: Nannospalax galili; assembly: GCF_000622305.1. Lineage (NCBI taxonomy): Eukaryota > Metazoa > Chordata > Mammalia > Rodentia > Spalacidae > Nannospalax > Nannospalax galili. The sequence continues at coordinate 410,903 of NW_008350123.1, forward strand.
TTATGTTATGATGTTATGAACAGAAAGCAAAGGTCCATGGAAAGTATATTGCCAGGGGCATAGATACATAAAGACAATTTCTATTCAGCATTCTTCTGGATTTGGGGAACACTTGTTTTTATTATGTTTTGTCAGAACCTTATTTACTTCTTTGCAAGAAGCAAGCAAACTTCCACTATTTAAAAATATTAATAGTTTAAAAATTATATAATTGTTTCTAGCAAATATCTGAGTACAAAATCACATGAATAGGTGAGAAAATATTTTTTTTATTTCACAGTAATTATCTGTATGAACTCTGGATCAATTGAGCCAGCTATATATTGGTGCTTTAATAAAATGATAACTGAAAATGGTAATTTTTCACTTTATATGCAATGTTCTATGCAGTAATCAGGGACAAAGGGATTGGTCTAAGTCAATAGGTAAAGACAAGAATGTCACAGCATCTTATTAATTTAAAAAGCATATTCATATAGAAATAATATGCTACTGAAAAGAGTGCTATTTTTGTAGTTTTCAAGTCTGTACAATGAAGAAAATGGAAGAACACAACAAAGTCAGAGAATTATTCTTAATTCTACAAAGTAGAGCAAACATCTTCAGATACATGAAATTTTACATGTATGAAAAGTATTATTTGTATGATCAGCTTTTTAAATTTTTTATGAATTTGTATTATTTTGCTAATATGTATGTTTGAATTAGTAATATATTAATTCATTAACGCTAGTCAGAGCAATATGTTATTTACATATTACTGACATAAGAGCAGAAAAATTATCAATACACCTATTAGGTATTTAAAATTTTACCTTAAACTCACACACACACACACACACACACACACACACACACACACATATATATGAGAAATCCTAATTGGCATAAAACTCAAATTCATCTAATTTTTAAAAATATTAAATTCTCAGTGTAGAAGATGTCATAATAATAGAGGTTTATGTCATTACAAAAGACTGTTATTTTAATTTTATATAACGACATCCATAATAAACATGATATAGGCTTTTAAAAACTGTTAGGCAACACTTTTGTTCAGTGCTATTTTCCAATACTGAGAGGTTAACTTTTATTATTTAAATTCATATGAATAGTTTTTTTGTTGTTGTTGTCTTTTGAGAACTGGTCTCCCTGAAGTCCCAGCTGGCTTGGACTAGTTATGTAGACTAGGTTGGTCTGAGTTTGAGGGAGAAGAGCCTGTCTCTGCCTTCCAATTGCTGTGATTAAACATATGTGCCACCATGCCCAAACTCATATGAATATTCTTATACTAGGTTTTAGGGAGCAATAAAATCCACGTTCTGGGTATCGTTCTGTGTTATTTTAAAATAAGATCATTGTATTTAGAGATTTTTAATTTACAAAGGGTCCCTTCATCAGTTAGTCTAAATATCCATCAGTACTTAGGATAGTAATTGATCAAATACAAACAATGTTTTCTAATAACATGATTAGAGGAAAAAATACATTCACTCTTTAGATTAAGATTTACTATGCTGTCATCATCTTATATGTACACATTTCACTTAACATGCAGAAATAGACACAATTATAATGGTCTGAAGTATACAGCAGCTGATAAAAACTAGAACTGGGAGCCTATAGGTTCAAAGAGGCAGGCTTTTGTTTTATAGAGGATAATAAACATGGAGCACTTCATGAACATGGACTCACAGCTACCTGATATAGAATAAAAATATAACACTGAAATGGGAGTTAGGCCACTGGAAAAAGAGACTGAGCACACCCACTGGTAAACAATCCAGGAGAGACCCTGACTTAAAGCTGAAAATCTCCAAGAGGGAAAGAATGAAACCTATTTCATGATTTACACCAATAGAAAAAATATGACTAGATTATACTAGTCTAATTTGTTCTGAAGTTAGAGACATGAAACTTCTTTAAGATGAATTTATGGATAAGAATTTTAGGACTCTACATAGAAATTTTACAATATTACTAGGAAAGGAAGAAGACAGAGATAGGAAAAGTTCAAAGCAGCCTCATCACAGTTGGCATATAAAACAGTAAGTCAAAGTACAGAAGAGAAATGTTACTAGGAAAGAATATGTGCTTGACAGCTTTAGTTATCAACTTGACACACCTGGGTAGACGGAACCTCAACTGAGGGATTTCCTCCATTGGAATGGCTTGTGGTAATGTCTGTGAGGCATTTTCTTGATTGTTGAATGATGTGGGAGGGTGCAGTCCACTATGTGTGGTGTCACCCCTTGGCAGGTTTTTTCTTCATTGTATAAGAAAGCTGGTTGGGCACAGGCCAGAAGATTAAGCCATTGCATAGCTATCTTACATGGGCTGTGCTTGAGGTTCCTCTGCTAGCCCCTGCCTTGCTTTCCCTAGATGATGGACTGAGCTTGTAAGCCAAATAAACTTTAACATCTCCAAGTTGGTTTTGCTCAGAGCATTTTGTCACAGCAATTGAAAGAAAATTAGAATAGACTGGCATGAAATTATCAGGATCTGAAGTCATTAAAACTAGATATGAAAAAAACTCAAAATACCACTTAATCATTATTAAATTTAGATATACATAAAAAGGTGAAATTCAATATATAAAGGAAAGTACTAACTTCATGAAATAAATAATTTAAAAATGAATGTATGTATCAGGAATGAAGACAAATAATGACTGACTGCAATTGTACATATGTTTCATGGTCATGTGTTTATAAAACTTGATGACTTAACTGCTTCCTAATCCTTTGCACCCATATCAACCCAATTCCGCTATTCTCATGGAGCCCTTGGGCCTGTTCCCTCCCCCATATTGCCTTTGCACACCTGAGACCTGCCTTCATCCCTGACTGTCCCACCCCCAACATGGATTGCTGAGATCATCCTCCTTCCATGCTTGCTCTGGAGTCCTGAAACCAGCCTCCTTCTGTGACTGCCTGAGAGTTCTGAATCTTATTTCTACCTAGCAGTCCTGCCAAACTGTACTGTCCCTGCTAAATAGAGGGATCCAAACATTAGGAGAAAGCCTGAGACATCTGATTCTCATCCAACTTGGGCCTCTGTGGGAACTCCTGAGAAGCAGGATAAAAGTCACCTGGCCCCTCCAATATGAAATCAAAAGAGAGAACCTAAAGCCTGGAACACCCAGCTTTTCATGCCCTACAAGTAAACCACAAGGGCATGTAGAGTTTACAAAAAGAAGCAGACCTAAACTCCATAAAGGAAGGCTTGAGTGTCACACAAGAATCATGAACTACAGAAGAAATTCATATGTCAAAGTCACATCAAAAAAATAATTACATGAAAAACCCAAATAATATATCCTCAGCATGTACCAATAGTCCTGTAGAGCAGTACCATGAGAATCCCCTAGAGAAAACACAAGACATGGAATTCAAAAGAACAATTATAAACATGATAAAAGAATTCAGTGGATTAAAAGAACACAAAAACAAAGAAATCAAAGAACTGAAAGAGGATAAACTTCTGAATCAATTCAGAAAAGAGATAGAAATATTGAAGAATACTCAGACAGATATGAAGGAAGTGAAACACTCAGTAAGTCAATCAGAAATGACAGGAGAAAGCCTCACCAATAGGATAAATGAAATAGAAAACAGAACATCAAGACTGGAAAATAGGGTGGACCAGTTAGTCCACTCAAGCAAAGGTCATGAAAAATTTAAGAAAGCACAAGAATGGAATATGCAGGAGTGGTGTGACACCATAAAAAGACCAAACTTACACATCATAGACATAGAGAAAGGAGACTCTCAGGATTCTAGAAGAAAATTTCCCCAAATTAAAGAAAGACATGCCTGTACAAATACAAGAAATATGTAGAACACCAAATAGACAGGACCAGAAAAGAACCACTACATGGCATATCATAGTAAAAACACTAAACATATAGAATGAAGAGAGAATATTGAAAGCTGCAAAAGAAAAGCAGTGACTTATAAAGGAAAAAACACCAGAATTACAGCTGACTTTTCAGTGAAAACTATGAAAGCCAGAAGATCCTGGACCAAAGTATTCCCAGTTCTAAATGACCACAGACGCCAACCCAGATTACTTTACCCAGCGAAATTCTGTTATAGTCGAAGGAGAAAGAAAAATCTTCATGATATAAATAATCTGAAATAATTCATGACCTCAAAACCAGCTCTTCAGAGAGTTATTGAAGCAATGAAAAGAACTGAGGAAAGGAATATCTATACCCAATGGGTAACAGAAAGAAACTTAATGAAGGTATAACTGTGGAAATGCACAACTACACCAAAAATGTGAACAGAAATCAAAATGACAGGAATTAATACACATCTTTCATTAATAGCTTAATATCAGTGGACTTAACTCCCCAATCAAAGGACTAGTGACTGGATTAAGAAACAAAACCCATCATTTTGTTGTCTGCAAAAAACCCATCCCATTTTCAAGGACAAGCACTACTTTAAGGTGAAAGAATGGAAAAAAAAAAAAAGTATTCCAAAGCAATTGGTACTCAGAAAAATTCAGGAGATGCAATTCTAATATCAGATAAAATTTATTTCAAACTAAAACTAATAAAAAGAGATAAAAAGGCTACTTCATTCTGATCAAAGGGACGATTTACCAAGAAGATATTACAATCATGAACACATATTCACCAAACTCGGGTGCACCCAAATTCATAAAAAAACAGTACTACAGGACTTTCAGAATCAGATTAATCCCAACTAATTAATAGTTGGAGACTTCAGAACCCTATTGTATCCATTAGATAGGTCAACAGGACAGAGAATTAGCAGAGAGACATTTGAATTAAACAATGCCAGACATTTATTGAATATTCTACTGAAGCACCAAATAATATAATTTCTATTCAGTGCCCCATGGAACAAGCCTCAACAAACAAAAAAGGACAGAAGTATTCCATGCATTCTGTCAGACCACAATGCAATAAAGCTTAAAATCAACACTGGAAGAAACCCTAGTTACTCTATAAACACATGGAGATTAAACAACACATTCCTGCATGATGAATGGTTCAAAGGAGAAATTGATAAACAATAGTATTCCTGAAACTAAATGAAAAGGACAATAAACACAACGAAACCTCTGGGACATGTTGAAAGCAGTCCTTAGAGGGAAGTTTTTAGCTTTAAGTGCCTACATTAAAGAATCAAAAGAACACAAATAAATGACTTAACATTGCAACTCAAGACACTTGAAAAGCAACAGCAAATGAAACCCACACCCAGCAGACAAGAAGAAATAACAAAAATCAGAGCAGAAATTAATGAACTAGAAATAAATAAAATAATACGAAGTATCAATAACTCAAAAGCTGGTTCTTTGAAAAAATAAACAAGACTGACATACCCTTAGCCCAGTTAACCAAAAGAAAGAAAGAGAACCTCCAAATCAACAAAGTCAGAGATGAAACGGGAAACATCACAACAGACACCAAGAAGATTCAAACCATTATAAGGGAAAACTTTAAAAATCTATATGTTTCCAAATTTGAAAACCTAGAAGAAATGGACAGATATCTTAAAGGATGGGAAGCACAAAAACTAAACAAAGAAGTGATCAGCAGCTTAAAGAGAGCCATAACACATAAAGAAACTGAAACAGTAATACAAAATCTCCCTACTAACAAAAGCCCAGGACCAGATAGATTAACAATAGAATTCTACCAGACATTTAAAGACAATCTTTATGTAATACTACTTAAATTATTCAAAAAGAAAGAAATGGAGGGAGAACTTCCAAATTCCTTCTATGAAGCCAGCATCACTCTAATACCAAAGCCAGGTAAAGACACAACCAAAAAAGAAAACTATAGACCCATATCCTTAATGACATAGATGCAAAAATTCTCATAAAATACTTGCAAACTGCATACAGACACACATCAAAAAATTCACTCACCATGTTCAAGTCGACTTTACTCCACAGAAGCAGAGATGATTCAATATATGGAAGTCAATTATCATCATAAATCATGTAAATTGACTCAAAGACAACAACCACATGCTTGTCTCAATAGAAGCAGAGAAGGCCTTTGACAAAATTCAACATACATATATATTCAGAGTCCTAGTGGGGAATTGGACTGGAGTGAACATACCTCACAAAAATTAAAGCCATGTACAATAAACCCACAACCAATATCATTCTAAATGAAGAGAAAAATGGAAGCATTCCCATCAAAATCAGGAACCAGAGAAGGTTGTATACTATCTCTCCTCCTTTTTAACATAGTCCTTGAAACTTGCAAAAGTAATGACAAGAGAAGGAAATTAAAGACATAATGATTGGAAAAGAAAGGATCAAATTATCCCTTTCTACAGACAATAGAATATTATAGCTAAGAGATATGAAACATTCCACCAGAGAGCTCCTAGTAAGTAGTAACAGTTTCAGTAATATGTCAGATTACAAAATTAATCTACAAAAATCTGCAGCCTTTCTATATACCAATAATAAGCAATCCAAGAAGAGTGCATGTAAACACTCCCTTTCACAATAGCCTCAAAAAAATCATGGAATAAACCTGACCAAAGACATTAAATACCTCTACAGTGAAAATTTTAAATCTTTAAAAAAGGAGACTGAGGAAGACATCAGAAGATGGAAGGATCTCCTGTGCTCATGATTGGAAGGATTAATATTTTGAAAATGATCATCCTTCCAAAAGCTATTAATAGATTCAATGCAATGCCAATTAAAATCCCCATAACATTCTTCACAGAATTGGAAAAAAACATCCTAAGATTTATGTGGAAACACAAAAATACCTCAAATAGCCAAAGAAATACTAAGCACTAAGAGAAATGCTTGGGGGATTACTATACCAGATTTTAAGTTGTATTACAGAACTATACTCATAAAAACAAGATGGTACTGGCAGAAAAATAGACCCATAGATCAATGGAACAAAATTGAAGACCCAAATATGAGTACATGCAATTTCAGCCACCTGATATTTGACAATTGGCAAAGAACATACACTGGAGGAAAGACAGCATGTTCAGCAAATGGTGATGGCAAAACTGGATCTCCACCTATAGAAGAATGAAGCTAAACCCCTATTTTTCACTTTGTACAAAAGTCAACTCCAAATGGATCAAAGACTTCAATGTGAAGCCTGAAACTCTGAAACTGTTAGAAAAAAAAACTTTGGAAATAACCTATAAGATATAGGTGTAGGAAAGGATTTTCTAAGCTGGACATCAATTGCTCAGGAAACACGGACAAGAATCAAAAAAGCTTCTGTACATTAAGAGATGCAACCAAGGAAGTCAAGAGAAAAGCCACAGAGTGTATGAAATCTTCACCAGCAACAGAGATGAATCTGACAGAGGTTTAACATCCAGAATATATAAAGAACTCAAAAAAAGAATCAAGAAAGGAAGTAACCCATTTAAAAAGTGGGCTAAGGAGCTCAATAGAGAGTTCACAAAAGAGGAAATAAAGATGACTAAGAAGCATCTTAAAGGTGTTCAACTTCACTAGTAATTAGGGAAATGCAAATTAAAACCACTTTAAGATTTCATCTTTCTCTAGTCAGACTGGCTAAGATCAAGAGAACAAATGAACAAATGTTACAGAAGATGTGGGGAAAGGGGAACTCACATCCACTGCTGTTGGATTTGGAAACTTGTTCAAGCCCTATGGAAAGAATTGTGTAGAAGCCTTGAAAAACCAACAATGAACCTACCGTTTGACCCAGTTATACTACTCCTTGGCATATACCTAAATAACTCATTCTATTGCAAAGACACTTGCACATCCATGTTTGTTGCTGCACTTTTCACAATAGCTAAGAGATGGAAACAACCTATGTGTCCCTCAACTGACGAGTAGATAATAAAAATATGGTTCATTTATATCACAGAATTCTATTCAGCAGTAAAGAAAGATGAAATCATGAAATTTGCAGGCAAATGGATGGAACTAGAAACTGTTATACTAAATGAAGTAACACAGACTCAGCAAAACAAACGATGTATGTTTTCCCTCATATGTAGATCCTCACACAAATCCTTATAAGTGAGTATGTATCCAGACATAACTATAGAAACCAAAGTAGTATAAAGGAATCAGGAAAGTTAAGGAAAATAACCTGAAATAGAAGAACACTAGAAAACAGTTGTCACTAAGGGAGATATGGATTAAAATGGGTTTATTTTAATGGGAGGTGTATAGGGAGGGTTATACAGGATCCTTGGGGATAAAGGGAGAGAAGGAGCTCAAGAGAGGTGGTGTGATAGGAGAAGAGTGTTATTACTAAAGTGATGGGAAAAATAGGGGCACTTTAAATGGGAAAGCATGGTGGAAGAGTTAGATAATAGGAGAAATAAATAATGCCTAGCTAGTTAAAAAAAAATCAGAGGGAACCATATTAGTCCAACAACCTAGTGACAAATTATACATACAAGTAACTCAAAGAACAAAATATATTTCTAGTAAAGGTTTGTATGAGAACATTTGGTTTTGCCTAAGCATTAGCTACATAGCACATGGTAATTAAAAATACCAGACTGGTGGAACTAACCTTCTTGGATGTTTAACAAGCATTCTTTGAGGGCTATACTAATCTGGTCAGAGGGACTTAAAGGACAGTTTTTGCTCCTTTTGACCTCCAAGTTTGACTAAATTCCAGGAGACCATGGAGCATCTCTCAAAATGTCCTGTACCTGTGGTGAGTCACCTGTCCTCTTGATCAACAAGGCCATGGAGACCCCACAAAATGGACTTGAAGCAGTGTCCAGTCTACAAAGAAGAGGGTCAACACAGAGGAAATATTTCCTCCATGCTTCCAAGTGACACCAGCTATAGTTGAGCAGGACCTTTGACTAATCTTCACATAGAACTGATAAAGAAAAGGAGCCAGAGGCTCCTCCCAAGCTCATGTGGCCCCTGAGGTACAGATCCCAAATGACCTTAAGAGTAAAAGTGAATTTGTTTATTTGTGCCAACTTGATGGTATTAAACACCCAAGAGGAATGTATAACCAAAGATTAAAGTGATCAGTATATTTCCTTAAGAGTCCATGTGTATAGATAAAGGCTATATAACAAGAAACAATGCCAGATAGGAGATACATTCCTTTGAGTTGTTGACCAGGATGGCCCAAGAGACTCCCAGACAGTAACCCACCATAGAACTTGGAAAACAAACATCAGACCCCAATCTTATCTAAAGGAATGTTGGCAACTGTTTGGTGCTAGATGAGGAAGAGCCGATCTTCCTAAGACAAGAATTCTAGATAGGCTGACTAGACTTAGCAAATTGACAAGCACTGGAGAACGGCTGGGGGCACTGATAACACAGTGGACAGTAACAGGGATGACAGAGTACATGGGCTCCAGTGGGGGGCTGGCTATGGGAAGTTGCCATTTGGGATGTGGGTATAAAGATGATTAAGATTGTTTGGCATGTTCTATATGAAATACACACGCACAAATCAATAAAGAAAAAAAAACTTGATGACAATAGGTGAATTTTTTCTAATGGAAAAAGTAAATATAGTGTTTAGAGACTTAGATGGTTGTTTTGAAACTTTTACATCAAAGTGGCACAGAGATAAACATATGAGGAATGGAATAGGACAATGATAACCAAACAATCAGTGTGAGACTTACAGTATTATAAAATATGATATTCATAGTGAAACTACTCTAAGTACCAAACATCTTTAAAGAAAATATCTACTCTTAGTAATATCTAAATTAATCAACAGAACATTATAGAAAACTAACCAAACAAACAAACCTCTCACTCATTTAACCAGAATGAGGACTTTCCCTCATATCAGACTACTGAAAATTTGCACATATGTAACCTGAAGTTCCTCTGCACACTATGACACAAGCTATAGTCCAACCTCCTTCCAATGCTCTGAAGGAGTCAAGCATGTGGAAGCCCATCATCCTCCCCCCCCACCCAATAAATTGACCTTAGCTTTATGAAGGAGAACAGATCAGGATATATAAGGCAAGGAATCCATGAAGCAAGTCTCTTGACACTTTGTGTGGCTGTTGGGAAATCACAGGATTTATGTTTCTGTGTGGACATTCTAGCACAGCCACAAATTGGAGGGGGGCACTGTTCTGTAAGAAAACCAGCACCCCAAGCTCAGTTAGCAAGTCCAATATACATGTTAGGATTTTCTAAATGACATTTTTGGGGAATTCTTGCCTTAGATTGTCCTAAGGACAGTGCAGGGGAGGGACCTGAAACACCACATGCACATTCCAGCTGTGAATTTGACTTTGCAACATAAAAGAACTAGGTTTATAGAATTAGCAGACAAAAACTGAACAATTTCAAAAATAAGGCTGTCTACATCCCCCTAAAATAAACAAACAAAAAATATAGAAAACAGTGATTCCTATAGCAGGAGATCACACTGAACATCCAATAAAAGGCTGTCTACAAATATGCCTCCAGACCCCCATACACACAGAGGGAATGACAAAAGAGGTATTTGTCTTCTAAAGCACTAGGTTAGGAAATTTCAATTGAAACAACGAATTGATCACAATGTTAAGAACAAGATCTGTATTCTCCATGCAATGTGAAAACTGTCAATTCTGAGATTCATGTTGTGTGTGTGTGTGTGTGTGTGCGTGTGTGTGTGTGTGTGTGTATGCATGCACATGTACGTGTGTGTACGATGTACACATGTTTATGGAAGTTCTTTTGAGACATGGTTCCTCCCTGTAACTGGCACACTCTGATTTAGCTAGACCTGCTGACACATACCTTACCAATTGAGCCATCTCCCTAGTCCCAGATTATGAGATTCTTGACAAAGGCAAACACAAAAATTTATTGTGGACTATGACAAGCACATGGTACAGAACTCTTACAAACCATCTCTTCCGAACAAGATGATATCCTTTTGACAAAAGTGCAGATTATTAGATCAAGCAATCTTCCAAAATATGTTTGGCAAACTCAATAGTATGAGCATTAGAATGTAAAATAATATATTTATTTAAAAATAATTTAGAAAGAAATATTTAAGCAACCTAGAATAGTCTAAGGAAAAAAAATAGGAAAATTTAGACAATAAATTGAACCATGAAGGAACTCAAACATACTGCAGGCAAGCTAAAAATGAGCCAATGAGATAGAATTTAGGGCTAAGAAAATTCCAGAATGCAACATGGGTAAATGAGTGCAAATATATAAGAAAGAGAATTTAGAGAATTTAAAACAAATTCTGAAGTAAAAAATAAATGATTAAAAGACATTTTTTAAGGAGGCAAGAATTAAAGTTTATTCTAGAATAAAAAAAATTTAAAAATCTCCACATTGACTTGTGGAACTTGAGAGAGCAAACAAAAAAGTACATGACTAGATACAGTGACTTAAACTTACAAACCAGACTGGCTGGAAGAGGAGACAAATGAACCAGGGAACTCGGGTGTTAGAACAATAAGATTTCAGTCAGCAAGTAATGTCTAGAAGACAATGGGGTAGCAACTTCTGGAAAAAGTAACTGTCAAAATCATATCTTATTCTATATTTAAATACTATTTTGGAATGAGAATTAAATAAGAATATTTTCAGAACAACTAAAAGTGAGAGAGGACAATCACTTCTCACCAAAGGTGATTTGAGTTTCCACTACTGCTAGACTCTAAATCACTCTGCCCATGGATTTTGTCAAGAAGTATACGCCTGATCTCTCTTTCTACATCCTAGTCTGTCCTCTTATGATGCATTGGCAGCATAAGAGAATAAAACCCATGTCTTTCCATACCAAGGTACTGCTTAAAAATCATTAAACAAGACTGTATTTACTTTTTAAAAATTGTTTTTATTTTTTTACCTGTATGAGTGTATTGCCTGCAAGTATGTGAGTGCACCCCTGTCTTGCAATGCTGCAGAAGTCAAAAGAGGGCTTTGGATTCCCCTGGAACTGGAGCTAAGGACGGTTCGTAGCCGCCATGTAGGTGCTGGGAATTGATTCCGGGTCTTCTGCAAGACCAGTCAATGATCTTAACCGCTGAGCCATCTCTCCAGCTCCTATATTTACTTCTGAGTAAATATGAACCTCAGTCTGAAGGAATTTCAAGATTTGCCAGCATCTTTTGTTGCTCCACTCTCCCAGTCCTTTCGTGATGGCCCCGGTACTAGGACAACATGCTGAACTACAATGCAGGCAATGCGTTCTCTTGTCTCTTTGTTCTCACGCTTGTTTGCTCAGGTCTGAAAGCTTCTTTGTTTAGGTGAAAAACTCTGCTTGGATTCCATATTCAATTCCAACATGCATTTTTTTGGTATGTGGCTCTTCTTTTTTCTGTTCCTCCTTCTCCCAAAACATTTATTTAGGTTAGACTGCTTTTCTAAGTGCTCTAAATGTCTCTAAATCCTTTATTTGAACCGTGTACTAAACCTATAGTACAATTATGGGAAGCCATGTACAGCATCATGTGAACAAGAAGGCCAGAGCAGACTGGAATGCAGAGATCCTTGTCGAAACAGTCAGCTCATCTTTAAAAGAAAACTTCTCTGTCTTTGGTATTCAGACAAATACTATGCTAATGATGGCCTCTAAATTTGAAAGGCTAGGGAGACTTCCGAAGTAGAACATATGGAATAAAATAAAGTAAAGCCCTTGGGCTTTAGAGAATAAAATTTCTTCAGAGGATGAACAGAGGGGCAAATGTGAAATGAGCAGGTACTAGTAATTCTTTTTGTTTTCAGTGTCCATATTTTATTTTTGAGGCTCACTTTAAGTGGCCTCAGAGAATGAGCTGCTAATAATGCATTAAAGAGTGCAGCTAGTTGAAATTTACATGAGAAACTGCAAAAAGTGAAGTATTGCCTTCTTACTTAGTGACCTGAGAAGCCAAAAGAGGTAAGTTCAAACACTCTGATTAAATAGCTGTGTGGCTTTTTTTGTGATGAAAAAGTTCTGGACAATGCTGTCCTTCTAGAAGCATTAATACTGTCAAGGAGGTAAATAATCACGTTGGAGACTGTTCTCACTTTAAAGTAAGATATAACTTACTCTGGAGCCAATATATGTAACTATAGTCTGGGAACACAAATTTAGGTTTCCTGATATTTCACAGTTCAGACACAGAAATGGGCAAGGAATGGCTTAGGGGGTTAACCTCTTAACTGCCAAAGACAAATATAATTAGGATCTGGAACAACATTCTAATCTCTCCACTCATCAGCTTTCTACAAGATTCAATGTAAAGTGTGGCTTATTAGGGGGAACTTCTGTGTACATAACATATATGGGTTATTCTACTGCCTATTATAGAATCAATTGTTATTCAAAGGCTTTGTGGATAAGGGCAAAGGAGAAATACTATGAACATTGGGAGTTAGCATTTTTGCTTGGCACTGATAGACACTTCCATTGACATCATTTCTTGATTCTTCAGGGGCCCCAAAAGAAAATTTTTGTTGCAGCCACCATCCTTAAAATTGATACCAAAGAAATTTCTGCTTGCTTCTTGTTTTAAAGAATTCAGCTAATTCACAGGTTTAGCAAAGATTTAGAATACTCCACAGAGAGATTGGAGCAGGCTGAGCAAGTGTGTGTGTGTGTGTGTGTGTGTGTGTGTGTGTGTGTGTGTGTATGTGTTCACTAAAGACAGAAGGAACATCCTTCAGGATTCTGTGTTGTGGTTTTTAAGCTTTAACATTTATGAAATTGACAAGGTTATGGAGGTAAGGTGACCTTTTTTTCTTTCCTCAACAAAGGCAGTTTAGATTTCATAATTTAGGATAATTATTTTCTTGATCTTTAAATGTCCAACGGGGAGCTAGAGAGATGGCTTATCAGGTAAGAGAACTTGCTTTTCTTGCAAAGGACCTGGTTCAGTTTTCAGCATCCAAATGGAGAATTACAACTGTCTATAACTCCAGTTACAGGAAATATGATGCTTTCTCCTGGCCTCCATGGGCACCAGGCACACATATGGTACATTTACCTAAATACATTAAAAAAATTCAAACACATACAATAAAAATGAATCTTTTTTTATAAACTCCAATGTTCAGGATGTGGAGGGGTAAACCACAGTGAAAATTATATAATGAGGATGGGGTCTCTTGAACATACAGATATTTTGTTAGTGTGCATGTCTGAGAATGGGCAGGGGGTCCTGATGCTTGTCTCTGATACACTGAGAAAAGTCCAGATTTTCAAGGGCATTTAGCAAAAAAGGGTTCTTTTGATCATCGGTAGACCAAGGTTACAAACCGCAGCTGCCATTGCTCCTAGGTGTCCTAAGTCCTGGCTTGACCAGGAGATTCAACTCTCAAGACACAGCTGAAGTTGACTCTATTCCTAGATATATAATTCCTGGCCAAATCTGGATGTTTAGTTACCAAGATATGGTTGAAAATTTCTGGTTACCTCATACCTAACCCTGAACATTATGCCTAAGAAGGTCAGTCACAAAAGCAATAGAAAACTGTCTTGTGTCACATTGCTTCTAAGAATCTCTATAGAAGTCACTGGAACTAAAGTTATCTTTGCTTTCTAGAGAGCTGTGCAGTCAAAACAAGTTAACTAAATTGTTCAGAAAATGATTTGAAAAAAATCAGATTAATACTATTTTTCTTAATTAGTAGAACAGGATATTTTAAAAATAAATTGTAAATTTTCCACAAAATATTTCTTTTTTAAACATATTTTATTTATTATTTTTATTTTATGTGAATGAGTATATAGCCTGCATATGTATAAGTGTGCTCATGTCATATAATGCCAATACAGGTCAGAAGAGGGTGTCAGGTCCCTGGAACTGGAGATACAAATGGTTGTTAGCCAGCATGTTGGTGCTGGGAATTGAACCTGGGTCCAAGGCAGGAGCAGTCAATGTTCTTGACCTCTGAGCTATCACTCTAGTCCCCTCAAAATGTTTCTTTACTATTAAAAGGTAGTGATATTTTATTGGCAAAATTTAAACAAATTGTTATTGAAAATATTATCATGTTATCCCAGCACCTTCATGGCAGCTAACGACTGTCCATAACACCAGTCCCAGGGGATCCTACACCCTTTTCTGATCTCTGAGAGCATTGCATGACACAGCTACACTTCTCTACATGCAGGCAATACACACATACACATAAAATAAAAATAATAAATAAAAAATATTATGCAGCCACTTGTGAAAGATATGTACTCTTGCTCTGGAGTGTGTTACTATGTTAAAGCTGTAGTGAAATGCTTCTTCTAATGATGTAATTATTAAAAATTAAAAAAATATGTTATAATATTTTTATTAGTCACTTTTGTTTGGATATTGGTTTTAATGCTTCTTATTAAATACTCAGACTAAACTATTTCAAAATTAAATCGCATCACATAATTTTGATTATTCAATAACAAATTCAGAGCAGTGGTGAATAATAATTTTAGAATAATTAGGCAGTGGAAGCTAAGAAGAAAGTAGGAAGTAGAATAGATTATAAAAAATTGATCGAGCTATTATTTCATACTGAAATAAGAAATGAGACCCCATGGAAAATTTAAATTGGACCTAACATAAAAATTCAAACATAATATGCAAAACTAAGTAGAAAATTAAGAAAGAACAATACAATATAGAAATAAAGAAAAGTATACCAGAAAAATGCCTAACATGAAGATTCTGTCTCTCTGGAGCAGGAATCAGGAATGAGTCAGAACTGGCATGAACTGTGATTTTCACAGGGCTTTCAATAATTTGTTTTAACTTTATTTTTATATGATAAATGTTAACATTAAATAAAAATCAGATCATGTTTTCAGGGTCAGGAATCTGTATATTGTCAAGGTTTTTGCTGTTTTTTATCATGTAGGAGAACTTGAAAGTGGAAACAAGGTCTGATCTTTTTTAACAGAAATATTCCTTTCAATATGATGTTCTTATTGACTTTAGTTTTTTAAAATTATGATGGCAAAACTATATGTAACTTTAAAGTATTATTTTTGTTTGATAAAATATATTTAAATTACTTTGTAAATGGGGTTATGAGAAATAGTTTGTTAATAGCTTTTCAATAGTATGTACACAGAGCTAATGAGCTCTCATTATTCTCTCTCCTTTCTTTCTCCTTATGTCTCTATTGGTCATGCATACACCACCACCACTATCTGCACTATCTAGTATATTTTCTGTTTTCATTATTTTCTCTCATGGAATAGAATAACAACAAAATACTCTAGTATATTGATTTTAGGTCATCAACTAAGTGATTAAACAATATACAAAAAGGATATGCTTGTTGACCAATGACTTAAATTTTTCTAAATGTCCTTTGTTTTTAAAATGCAATAAAAACCTATGTATGGAATCCATGAATAAATACAGTCTTGAAATTTAAAAAAATGATGGCTGCATTATGAAACCTTGACAAGCAATGCTCAAGAATATGCTTCCAACTATTACTGTCCTGAATCCACAATTCTTTTGTAAAAGTTATTGTTCATATTTTTCCTTGTGTGTGTGTGTGTGTGTGTGTGTGTGTGTGTGTGTGTGTGTGTATGCAAGTATATTTATTCATGAAGGCCAGACAAGAGCATCATATTCTCTGGGGCTGGATTTAAAGACACTTGTGAGCCAAAGTATGTGGGTGATTGGCACCAAACTTTTGTAGTCTGCAAGATTAGTGTATACTTTTAATCAATGTGCCATCTGCCCAGCCCCCACAGTTATTTACAAGAATCCAGTAAAATTTTCTTTCTTAGTGTAATGCCTGATCATTACTCAAAATAAACTCTGTATTAGTTAATTTTCTGTTGCTGTTATAGAAACACTGGCCAAAGCAACTTAGAGAAGAAAGAGTTTATTTGAGCTTATAGTTCCAAAGGGGCAAGAGTCCATCATGGTTTGGGGACATGGAAGCAGAAGTGGCTAATGGAGGAGTGGAAGATAAGCCCTCACATCTTCAAGCAGGCAGAGGAAGCAAGAAAGTGACAGGAAATGCCCTAAGCCCGCCCCCAGTGACATGCTTCCCCCAGCATAGCCACACCTTCTAAGACCTCCCAAAAAAGCACTACCAAGTGGGGACAAAATGCCCAAATACTTGGAGCTTATGGGGGACATTTGCATTTAAACAACCACAGATGCCTAAATGTATGCATTAGAAATTATGTTTTCCCTTATTTCCCTTTAGTGATTTTTATGCTTTCATTGCTGTCTTCTCTCTATCTTAAGGAAGGAAAAAATTACCGCAATCTTTGTAAGTTTAAACATATCATAGGGAAAATTTTTATTTTTATAATTTAAGTGCATTTTATTTTAAAAGAGTTGGTCCAAGATGAATATGATTTATGGAAGCATATAAGCAGTTTAATTGAATTGTATTGAACATACAACTTCATATATTCCTAAAAGAGAATACCCCAAGAAATGTTTTAAAAAATTGGTCTGTCACCAGTGAGTAATATAAAAATACCCTTCCCATGAAAGTCACTTTGGAATTCATACTGTGAATAGTTTTTTCATTCAATAAAATATCCTCAGGGATGCTTTTCAAATATATTTTTGGTACATAGCTATTCTTAAAGGAAAATTTAATAATTAATCTATGTGGACTTGAAATCTTTTTTACACACTTATTTGCTTATTACACTATTAGAAATTTTTAATCAGCGACTGACTTTCATGTAATTAAATTTATTGTAAATTAATGTTAAAATTAAAGCTGACTGTATTCTCCATCCAGTGAACTCATTCCATTCATTCAATTTGCACATTAGCATTAGATTTTTGTGACAATATATTTTGCTTAAAATGGATCTACTATGCTTATTTGCAAAAGTAATGCTCTTAGATAATTACTCCTACTTCTCTGACAGTAGCAGTTAGTTTTTCTTAATATTTAAAATTTATCATAATGCTTCAAACATTATTTCTCTTTTAATTCTTGTTTAATCACATAGTGTGACTGTGAACAAAAAACTGAGGAACACAACAGCAGTATTAACTGAATAAAAATATTGAAATCAACCTAAGTGAAGTTCTTCCATCCTAAAACTTTTCAGAGAACTTTCCAGTTTGAAATATGAAAAGTCACATTTCTAAGTGAAATCACACCAGCATTCATCTCTATCTCAAATTATGAGTTAATACCTGAATTTTATATCTTAAAAATATCTGCTTTGATTCAATAATTACTCCTACTTAATTTATAATTATTAATGTATTATAGCTATATGATGGACCTTGATTTGGGGTTGGTATTTTAGGAATTCTTTGTTGTAAAAAAATATATATAATATGGCATAATATTTCATTTAAATTTATTTAATAGTTGAAGTGCTTATAAACAAGTATGACTTAAGAGAAACACTTTTAAGAGAAAAAGGCATGTTTGATTTTTTAAGAATATCTCTATATAAGTTAAATAAATAGAGAGATGAGAGAGAGAAAGAGAGGAATGCATAAGAGAAATCTTTCTCCAAATATGGAATCATTCTTTTTAATTTTATTTCTTGATAGATTGAGAAAAAGTTCTCATTATCTTCTTATCTTTGTGTCCGAGTTCTCTCTAACAGACATGAAATACTGGGTAATCCATGAAATGTTTTCACAATATTTAGACTCTAAGATAAACATAAAATGTCTTAATGTGTAAAACACTCCACCGAGCAGTATGGGTAAAAGAGTTAATAAAATGAATTTATTTCTATTTAATAAAACATTTGTATAGTAAATGCATCATGTTGACTGTTAAGAGAAAATCACCTATATGTTTTGTTAAAATAGGACTGAGTATAGTTTATTCCAACCCAAGATTTCAGAAAAATGATGCTGGAGAACCATACATAAATTAAAACTTAAAATTCACATATATTTTATATGGATACAATATAGGTGAATCATTCCAAACATAATTCAAAGCATAAGGACATAAAGAGAGCCAGGAAATTGAGATCATGTATAGAAATATGAGCATTTTATTCTCAATAAGTTTCAATTGAATTTTTTAAATTTCATAGAGTATATTTTGATCATATTTAAACCCCCTCCTATGTTTGGATCACTTTATAGACCCCCAGTTGGATTTCTTGTACTCTGTCTTTTTTGTTAGGGCCTATAGAGTTAAGTTTGTGACCCCAAATATCCTATGGAGCATGTCCGACCACAGGAGCCTGGTTAATCTATACAGCATCACATTCTTAAAGAAAGCCAACTCTCCCTCTTTCAATAATTATAGGTTACCAATAGTTCCTGAGCAACGTTGGGGCTTCTTATCTGCTACCCAATATCATGCTGCATTTTGTCTGGCTTGAGCTTTCTTGGGATTTGTGCATATTGCTCCCATAAATGTAAGTTCATATGAGTAACTTCCCATCAGTTTGGAAAAAAATTGTTACCTTGTGGTCTTCAACCTCCTCTCACTCATTTTCCCATGAGACTTAAGTGGCAGATGTTGGATATAGGAGCCCTATTCTGATATAAGCATTCTGTAAACTCTTGTTCTCTGCAATTTGGCCATTTGTGACTTTTTGGGTTAATCACTATCTGTTGCATGAGAAGGCTTTGCTGTGTAGAGTTAAGAGTTGCGTTAATATTCTTTCTACCTCTTGATTCATTATGTGCCCTGAGCCTTAGGTATAGAGGTTACATTGTAGATGTGTCAGTTATGGGAGAATCACAGACACTTATTTTCTGCATTAGACCAGTTATGGAACTTTATAATAATCTACATCTGTAACAAAAAAGAGTTTCCTTGATGATAAATGAGAGGTATACGTGTCTGTAAATATAAGGATATATATTTAGAACACAGTAAAAACATTATGTTGGCATAGGGATGTGACAAAAGTAGATTTTCCTTAGGCTCTATGACCTCTCCGGCCATGTGTATTTGAGTATATTTACAGAACCACATATAGGTTGTCTTCCATTTAGAAGGTATTAATTCCAATTAGACAATTATTTATTACCCCAAAATAAAAGTGCCACACTTCACTAGTAAAGATTATTTGCTGGGCCAGTCATTGTTGTGGTTCATAGACTTTACAGCTGGATAAGATTCTTGGTTGATTTTATGCCTCACTTTTCTCTCTCTCCAGGTCAGTTTCATCTCAATTGCTCCAAGTCCTGTGTTTCAAATCTGTCCTGTCTTTCTCAATAGAGTCTTAACTTTGAGTTTTGGAGGAAATCAAGGGCTATGAAAATACTCTGTGTTATTTTGGGAACCTCTTGGATTAACCTGACCAACAACTCACAGGGAAATTTCCTCTGCCTGGCACTTTGTCTTTTATTATGGAACTTTCAGCTGTGCATACACATGTGCTCATTTATTTATTTATTTTATATAGAGTTCATAGTAGTTTGAATTAATATATTTTCTTCTGAGTTTTCACACCACCTAAGTGTTATTTTACTTTTTTTCCTCTCCCCCTTATTTCTCTCCCTATTCCTGCCATAGTTAATATATCCCCATTTCCCTATTTTCCCCTTCATAACACTTGTCTTCGACTACCTCCCTCTCTTAATCTCCTACTCCTTTACCTCCATGGTTCCTTTCTATTTCCCTGATTCTTGCAGTAACATCAGGCTATATACTCACATAGAAGAACTTGGAGCTAGGATCCACAAATGGAAGAAAATTTATATTTCTTGCCTTTCTGAGTCTGTGTTACTTCATTTAGTATAACTGTTTCATTTTAATCCATTCAGAATGGCTAAGATCAAGAGAAGAAATGATGCCGAGTGCTGGTTAGAATGTGGT
This sequence comes from Nannospalax galili, assembly GCF_000622305.1. Classification (NCBI taxonomy): domain Eukaryota; kingdom Metazoa; phylum Chordata; class Mammalia; order Rodentia; family Spalacidae; genus Nannospalax; species Nannospalax galili. The sequence goes on from NW_008350123.1 coordinate 431,603, forward strand.
GACGGGACGGGGAGCATTCATTCATTGCTGGTGGAATTGCAAATTGTTGCAATAATTGTAGAAATCAGTGTGGAAAATTATTTAAAGAGGTTTAAATTAATATGCCACTTGATCCGTTTATACCACTCCTTGGCATGTACCCCAGGGACCCAATATCCTACTATAGAGATACTTGCTCAGCTATGTTCTTTGCTGCTCTTTTCACAATAATGAAGAAATGGAATCAACCTAAATTTTCCTCAACTGATAATGGGATAATTAAAATGTGTTACATTTACAAAATGGAATTCTACTCAGGGATAAAGAAAAATTAAATAACAAAATTTACAGGTAAGTGAATTGAATTATAATCTGGTATACTAATAGAATTAATATTGTCTCAGAAATATGGGAACTTTGTTACTGAAAAGGATGGAAAAAGAGAATTCAAGTGTAAGACTGGAATTGTATAAGATGCCAAGGATATATGGCTCATTGAAGATATGAAAAATATATGATCTGTGTTATATCAGTTATGAAAAATGACTTCTAAAGGTCATAAAATAATTCTAATGCTTTCTTGGAATCTTCTGCTTCCATCTTTTCAACATTGTTTTGTGAAAAAATTGCTGTAGTTTTAATTTACAATTTTATTTATAGAATCTCTTTCATATTTACCTTGCCCTATTTGCATCCAAATGTGCTTTAGGTATGCAATTTTTTTTGGAAAAAGTCAATAATTCTTCATGGACTATTCTCCTCTCCTAGGTCTCTGTCTCACTGAATCACATCTTTAGCTTTAATTCTCAAACAAGAATACCAAGATTCAAGCCATCTCAAAAGCTTGGATTTGGTAAGTTTACTCCTACTGATATTTGATTCCCTCCTCTGATTTTTTAAATTCACTCTCATCTTTGTCTTCATTCATTTTGTAGCACACATGCTACAAAATCTACCTTTCTCAATTCTGCTTTATTTTCCGGATTAGTGCCCTATTAATTCTGTAGTTCCTAATCTATTTAATTGTGTTTTTAAATGGTTTGTAATTAATTATATTGTTATTACCATAAAAATTAGTATTTATTGTTTTTCTTCCTTGTTTTTAATTTAATTTACTGTAACATGTTGTCCATACCATTTCCCTTATTATTATCATTATTAAAGTAATGTATGTCTTGGGGATCAATACTTCAATCACATCTATGTCTTATCATTATGCATGTTATTCTTGACTAAAGAGTTTTCCATCTTTGTTATGGTATCCTTTATCAGAAAAACATCTACTACTACTTAAGATTCATATGCGCAAGAATAGGGATTCCCTTGTTAATTTTAAATTTTCTTATAGTTTTACACATGAGAACTGTAGTTCATTCCCCTCCTCTCTTCTCCTCCAACTCCTCCTGGGTCCCCATTTTACTCATTTTGAAATTCCTGGCCTCTAAATATATATATTAACCCACCAAGTCAATTTAGTGTTACTTTTATGTACCTGTGTTTTAGGCTTCTTTTTTGCAACAGACTCTTACAGTGATCCACAACTGCTAAAATGCAAAGAATGACCTTAGGGTTCAAAGTCCTGAATAACGCATGCTACTATGTGATCCCTAGACCTAAGGCTCAGGGAAAAATCACAGAAGAGAAAGCAAAACAATTGTATAGTCAGAGGTATAGTACACCTGTTGCTAGATAATCTGTTTTAGAAATGATAAGGAATCTGCATTCATGAAATTTCAACAGCATGTTTACCTAAACAAGACCTGAACATTGACAAAGAACAGTTGACGTGCCAATGTGGACACAGGAAATATCAAAAGGTATGATCTCTAGACGAACAGCTTTAGGCAATAAATGGCTACTGAGACAAGAGTCACTTTCTTCCCTAGATGAGCCCCCTGATAGGTTATCCAATGGTTTTTGTTTCCTAATTTTGTAAAGGTGCATGATATATAGTAAATCATAAAAAAAATAAATTATTGTATGCATGACAGAGAACTTTATTTTCCTGTCAGATAAAATCTTAAGATAAACTTATCTAGACTTAGTAATTTTATGAAGATGAAGCACATGTGGGATTTCCCTTATATCACTTTTCTCTGAGGTTCACATTCCATGTAACAAGCTAGGGTAAATTACGGATGGATTTGATAACCAATTCTCCTTGTTTGGGAGGTATTACTTTATGCTGTTTAATACTTAAACATAGAAAACCAAAGTTTTAAAATAATCTGACATTACAGAGCACATGGAAATATAAATACCTTCCATTTTCTACTTTTCCAGCATACTTGGGACATTTAATTTGATAATTTGTTTATCTTGATTTTTAGGATTACAAAAGAGAAATATTTCTGAGAATAAGAACTGGAACAGTATAAAAGGAATTCCTTTTATTTCAGAATAAATAATTAAACAAATTAAAGATAATAAGTATAGGGATATCATTGGTTTACACTGTAGAATACTGTTAGGGAAGTTATCACATACCAGTCATAATGGCTTCAGTAATATAAATTTGATTAGTTTCTGTATATATTGTAAAGATAAATCATGCCTTTTTGGTCTAGTTCTACAAGTGTATCATTTACTAAAAATTATTATTAAGTTCTTCTTTTCATCTCCTTTTGTATTGTGTATGAATATACTTTAAAAGCTTCTATAATGGTATGTTTCCATATGACTTTTTTCTAAAGGCTTTTAGCATTCCTATCCTTCCTCATATTCCCTCCTCTGCCCTTCCACCCCAATCCCTCCCATAATTAACTCTTCCCATTCCCTTACTCTGCTTTTCCCCTCATATCACTGCACTCTATCTCCGGTCCTAGGAATACCCCATAGTTACTTATGTTTACTAGTTTCCTGGTACCTATAGAATTTACCCTATAACAGGGTGGCACTGCCCCTTCTAGACATCATAGGCTAGTAAAATAAAAACCCAATGTCAGGAACGGACTCCAATCTTTGAAGCTGTTGATGAGGGGTCCCATATACTCTCAAACAATACTGGTCATTGCTGTTGGTTAGCCACAAAAAAACTTCACAGTATAACACTATTGCTGAAGACAGTGCATAAATAAGCTGTAGAGCAAAAGGAGAAAATAAGATGGGACTGACATCAAAGCTACATCTCTAATGGCTAGCTTTCATAGTGCTGGAAGGCACTATTCATACTACCAAAAGGGAAAATTAACCACCAACATTACTGAACTCTGAACTCTGTAAGTACAACATCAACTAGCCCGACAAGAGATGACCAATGGCATAATAATGACACAAATGCTGTTTCTGAATGGCTTTAATGTCTGGCTCTCAAGACGAAGCTTAGACTTGACAGTTATCAGGCCTGTGGACCTGTAGCTAAACAGGTCACAGGCCATAGGCAGGAACCTAATACTATTATGGTGCTAAATAGGCATAGCACTCAACTGACTGCTAATGACTTATTGTCATGCCCATAGATTAAATGCATCTCTTGGCTCTCAACAGAGAAGTTTCCTTATGCAGAAGATGGTAATTGACACAGAAACACACAACTGGCCAATGTGTGCTTAATAAGGGTACATAGAGTGATTATCCCTGAAGATACCACTTATATCAATCTTTTACCTCCCAAGACTCAAGGATCATTGTTGAAGGGGGAGCAGAAAGATTTAAGATTCAGAGGTGCTAGGAAATAGATTTTTCTGTACAGTTGGTCAGTAACTTATATGAACTCCTAGCAATAATAACAGCATGCAAAAGTCCCACGTAAGGTAAAGCCAGACAAAATCCTAGCTAGAACTAGGAAAGTGGGTAAGAACATCATCTCAACCTGAGGCTGCTGGAAAGGGGAGAATCAGTCTTCTAAAGGGTATAATTCACAAGAGGTTAACCAGGCTCCAGTGGATGGAATGCAATGTGGATTTGAATATACAAATTTGACTTAATAGGCCTTCATATATCTATATCTATATATGTTATATCATTTATTATATGTATTATGCAATATATTGTATATATAGTAGACTACTGGAGACCCCCTGAGGTGGGGCCAATAATGCCAAGGCAAAGAATCTTGGCTCCCACTAGAGCATCACAAAAAGAAAAAGGGTGGATATGTAGGAGGAAGTGCAGCCTGAACAACCTGCGCATGCATGCTGCAAACACGCCGAAAACATCAGGCTGAGTCAAACCTGTGTTCTGCCAAAAGACATGGAGATGGCTGATGCAAAAATGGCCTGATACAGAGAGCCAATGAGGAACAGACACGACCTATCAATGGACCAATGGGACACCAGGAGGGGGGATATAAGGGAGCCCCATATCTGCAATAAGCGACTCTGCAGCTGCTCACACTGCTTGCTTCTCACCTGACTCCCGGAGTCTGTGTTGTGACTCTGTGCCGACTCTACCCCTGCCCTGAGGGTCCCAGGACACCTGCAACATCTATCTATCTATCTATCTATCTATCTATCTATCTATCTATCTATATCAGGCTCAGACTGGAACTCAAGCTTTGGGCTTGGACTGGGACTACACAGACTTTCTTGGGCCTAAGCTTGCAGACAGATCATGGGACTCCTTAGTCTCCTGAGCCGGTCCCTCACTATAAAACACAGCTATTTGTCTATCTGTCTATCATCTATCTATCTATCATCTCTTTATCTATCTACCTATCTATCATCATCATCATCTATCTATCTATCATCTATCTATCTATCTACCTATCATCTATCTATCATCTATCTATCTATCTACCTATCATCTATCTATCATCTATCTATCTATCTACCTATCCTATCATCATCTAGCTATCATCTAGCTATCTGTCCATCTGTCTATCGTCTATCTATCATCTATCTATCCATCTATCTCTCTATCTATCTGTCTATCATTTATATATCTATCTATTGTCTACCTATCTATCTATCTGTCTGTCTACCTACCTATCTATCATCTATCTATCTATTTATCTATATTTATCTATCATCTATCTATATCTATCATATATTATCTATTTGTCTATCAACTATCTATCTATCCTCATCTATCATCTATCTATCATCTATTATCTCTCTACCTATCTATCTATCATTGATCTATCTATCTATCTCTCTATATATATATCTGTGTATTATCTATCTATCATCTATCTACCATTATCTGTCTCTCATTTATCTATCTATCATCTATCTCTCTATAGCTATCTGTCTATCTGTCTAGCATCTATCTATCATCATCCACCTATCTATCTATCTATCTATCTATCTATCTATCTATCTATCTATCTTTCTATCTGTCTGTCTATCATCATATATCATCAATCATCCATCTTTCAATCTTTTTCCTATCTACCAAATTATTCTATGACAACTACAAAGCTGTTGACATGAATTTCTTTTGTTTTGAATAAATTCAGAAACCACAATTATAATGAAAAAATTAATCACTTTTTAATATTTACAATAAATATACATTCTTAATGTATTTATTTTAGCCAATGTCCACTGAGATCTGGGACACTTCTGGTAGTTTTTGTTCACAAAGGTCAGCCTGGTAAGAAACAGAAACTATGACTGCCAGAACACATCGAGACACCTGTCTTTGAATAGAGAACAAGAATGCAGACACAATTGCACTTAATAAAATTAGTTATGTTAACGTGCCCCTTGATGATCTATTAGTGTGAGACCTCAAATGAAAAGTAGAGATAAATATGTGAAGGACTAAGAAAATAGTCTCAGGGAGGGGATAAGAAGAAGGTTCTGAGCTAGTGAATGAAAGGGAGAGCTTTAACAGAAGAAACTCGAGCATAGATTGGTGACAGATTTAACGACAACATTTGTCCCATTTGAAACTGTACTGTATTCTGATTATACAGAGAAATCTGTGCAAGGCTAATGTTCACTTGTTATAAACATTTTAAAGGTAAGAGGAGATGTATGGAGAACTCATCATTCAAACTTCTTAAATGGAAGTCTTTGAACACATAAAGTGACAATGGATACTTGAGCAGTTCTGTTAGGTTATGTAAAATTGCAGGTGGCAGCATTTTGCTTTGTGCTATCCAGGATGTGGCTTCAGTGACTTCATCCCTCACTGTCAGGATATTCTGCTACGCTCTAGTGAGACAGCCCCCCCCCTCACTTTATCTAAAACCATCAGAAACTCAAGGAGGGTAGGTCATGGGAATTTGGAGTATTGTATTTACTGTTAAAATACTCTCCTTGGGCACAGTAAAGAAAATGCAACATGAATTTGATACTCAGTAACAAATAGAAATGTGGCTAACAAAATGTGTCTGCTTCAGATGGATCTGTGAGATTTTCTAACATTTCTTAAACTGTATTAGAGCTACACTGAAATTGACTAAAAACTGCTTAGGTTAGTTCTTTTGTAAGTATTAATAGGATATTTCAGATGGAAAGACAAGATCAAATGAGAATTTATAGACAAAGAAAAAAAATCAGTGATACTTTTAAAAAGAATACTGAGAAGAGGTATGTGCATGGCCATTATACTAAAGATTACTTAGAGTCTGCCTCTGCCTCTCAATCTGTTCCAACTTTCCACTGCCTCCATTATTTAGATGAAATTTTACAGATATTACAGAAGTGCCTCATTATTTTAAATGCCAATCTTTATTAGCATATTTTCCCTCAATTTCTCAATGTAATATTTAAACACAATTTTTTCTTGTTTTATTTTAGATAATTTATGGTTTCAGTCAGATTTCCTAATTTTAAATCATGTCTCCTAATTTAGCATCTTTTTTGTTTCATGTGTACTGTATTTGAGCCAGTTTTGTAGTCTCCTTCATCAATTCAAAGCTTTAATTATATTGCCAAGAAGACAAGATGCCTTTATTTTTGAAATGTTTCAATGATGTCTATTCAGAAATATTTACACCTCACAATGAAATAAATTTCTCAATTGAAGTGACAAATTACATTTCCGTTCAGCACCTTCTAAATAAAATCATAGCTGTAAACTCGTTATATTACTGTCAAGAGAATTTAATTATCAATTCTAAAAAATGTCTTTAAGATAAAATTAAGTTTGATATAATTTGAATATAATTGACCTTATAAAACAATTTTAATCTTTTTCTCTCAATTACATATTTAACACATGAGAGAAACAAGAAATATGAGACTTTGGAGCTGGAACCATGGTTTAACCATTATGTGCACTGGCTGCTCTTGCAGAGGGCTGGGGTTCGATTCCTAGCAACAACAAGGTGGCTAGCAACCATCTGTAAATCCAATTCAGGGACATCTGATGCCCTCTTCTATCCTTCATGAGTACTGCTCGACATGTGTGCACTCACATGCATGCAGAAAAACACGCAACACATAAAATAAAAATAGATAAATCACAAAAAAGAAATGTCAGACTTTATTTTACCAGCTGGTAAGTAATTCAATTGATATGATTGTGCTTTTAAAGAAAATTTTGAGATGAACATAAGCTACACATTTACTTATTTAACAATGCTCTTTCAAGTGGAGGGTCCCCAGAAGGAGCAGACTTGACATCTTTGGATAGAAATATAGAACTTATAGACTCTTCTCTTCCAGGTTACATAGCAAGTGATTCAAGGACTCTTCTCTGTGAAGTGTCTCAGACAGTCCCTCACCTAAACACAACCAGAGCATAGTTGGAGCTCTATGCTTTAAGATATGTTCTACAATTGATTGATCAATCAATCGATTGATCAATTAATCAATCATTATAAGAATACTATTAGAGGTATCTGAGCAATTTAGATTTGAATGCTAAATAATTACATATAATAAAATGTCACATATATGATTTCATGTGCCCTTCTAATCTACTTTATTTTAGTATTTTACAGCTATTCTTTTTCAATTCAAAAATTTAAATGTAGTTATTAAAAATGTGAAAACAATTCTTTTTCCTATATTAAAATGTCAAAGATCTCAAAAGTCATTTTTTGTGGTTAGGAACAAGAAAAAGGGTTTGAAAATTCCAGGAAAAGTCTGATGTTCAAAATTTTTTTCCAGTAGAAAAACATTTCTTTTGCATTTCTATAGAGGAACGTTTGAATTATTGTTTATATAAATTAATTTTGAATCATATAGAGTTGGAAAATAGCTTGGGGTTACAGATTGTTTGTTAGTCAACATGTGGGTGCTAGGAATTGAACCTGGGTCCTCTGAAGAGGGCTGCTGTTACCCACTGAACCATCTTTCCAGAACCTCAGAAAATTTTTCTTTAAAAGATACTTGAAACATTAAAAATATTTATATTCATGAGTGAATATGTGATATATCTATAAAATTTATACAGTATATAATGTTCATTAGGAAACATGAATAAGAATTCGGTTTCTATTGATATACACTTTCCTATGTAAAAATACACGTGTTTATGTGTATATGTGCAAATGAAAGGGATACTATATGCATATATTCTGTTTACTGAGAACAATTATCTTCAACAATTACCCATAACAGCAAAGGCATCCAGCATCTACAACTTTATTTTACAGGCTAGTCACAAGTAATAGCAGCTAGTACCCCTTAAAAGTAATGACTAATCCTTGGATTATGGCAGAAAATGTGTAAGATGATCCAGCAGTTTCTTGAATTTTGTATTGAAAGGAATTAAGAACATGCTCAAAATTTATAATAACAAACATTAAAATCTTATCTTGATAAATGACAGCAAATAATTGGATAAGAGGCAACTGAAAGTTCACAGTCGTTAAATTTAGAAAATTTTGAACAGAACAGTCAATAGTATTGTAACTTGGAATATGAAATAAAGAAATATCTAATGAAATGTATTTGGAATTCATTTCCTGATTTTCCAGTAGAACGTAAGATGTTTCTGGCTCATCTTCATACATCCTGTTACATTTTACAATCAGTTCTCTCTGTGTGATTCGGGCCTGTTGTATGGCATTTCCTGAACAAACATGAACAAAATTGTCTTTTGATCCCAGATAGGGAACCAACAATAAGCCAAAGAAATAATTCTATCAAAGTTCAACTTGGCAAACCAATGTGTTTGTTGGGGTGACTTACAGGAGTATAATGAAGAGTCACTGAAGGAGCATGGGTAGGTCAAAGGCAGCTTTTTGTCCTCAATTTTGTATGAGTTCTAACTGGATTACTAAACTCCATTGTATAGCAATATTTATTTGAAGAAATAAATCTCACATTCTCATTTTTTTGCTAGAATGTTCTACCTTTTCTGGGAGTTAATCTGTTACTTAAATATTACTTGCCAACACCAGATATTATCTTTATTTGGTAACTTGATATTATCTAATGGATTAAGAACTTTCAATTTACTTTGGAGATCATATTTTATTTGTAATTCTTTAATGTTGTTTTCTAGAATGAATAAAGTTTTACTGGTTGGGTTTTAATTTATTCTGTGTGAAGATTGCCCCTAATAATATTTTTGAAATGTGACAAAAATACATTGTTATAATTAAATTAAATATAGCTATCTCACTAATTAGTTTTATCCTCATACTCTTGTTTACTGAAAATAATTTTGTATATATAATTATAAATTTTGTGAATTTTAATACTTTATAAAGAATTTCCTTGGTAGTGTTAAGTACTGTAATTTTGGGTGTAACATAATAAAGTAACTCAAAATGTTATTAAAAACAAGATATAGATTCTGAAGTAAGTAAATTATTCTCAATTACCATATGAAAGATAAAATTTTACGACTCTAGTATCATGTTACATAACAGTATGAAATAGTTTATTTACATAAACTCAACATTTTACTCAAAGTTTCTATTTCTTGCAAAATTGTTTAAATTTTTTTTTGTGTTTCTCCTTTGATTTTCATGTCCAACTAGAATAATTAAACTTCACAAATTCACTATTTTTGCAATACTCTGATTAATTGTGATTCTATTGAATGAAAAAGTGTATCAGAGGGGTAGACTGGGTGTAGTATTTTTCAGCTATACTCTTTCAGTTAGAAAAAATTAAATGTAATTATTAAAAAATGTGAAAACACAATTCTTATTCATATGTGACAATGTCAAATATATCACAAAAGTCATTTTTTGTGTCTGTGATTAGGAAAAGAAACAGGAGTAGAAAATAATTCCAGACAATGGGAGATCTCACCTGAGCAATACTTTTCAATCATGGGTTCATCACTGTGATGTTCCTAAAATTGACGCAAGAAATATGATCCACAACATTAATGACTAAATTACCAATGACTAAAGTAAAAAATAGTAATACTTATCAATCATGAGTCTTCAATACATATCATCACTGAACTGAATGAATATAATACACAATTATTATGGATACATATAAAACTGCATATTTTATTGAATGATGTGGTATCTTAATAAATACTACATTAATATAAGGAAGAAGTATTATCTTTCACTTCACAAAAAGTCAAAGAATTCAAAATTTGAATACATTTTTAGTTAAAATAAAAAAGTAAGCATTGCACTGTATATGTAGTAAAAAGATATAATAACTTGAATTCCATAACTTTGACATTTATAATGTTATAAAAAAGTGAAGATAATTCATTTAAAATTCAATAAATAGATTTCAAAATTTCAAGGGTGCCTTATATTTCTCGAGATTTTATATCTAGTATCAAAACCAAATCCAAGCATTTGTCGAAGAGAATAAATCACACTTCAGTAGATAACAGGCCTGTAAATTGTCCACAAACTAGAAACCGCTGATATTTATATGAAGTGAATACGCATCGCGTTGCTTCACACACTGTACAAAAGAGGTCTTTAAACTTACACTTGTGATCATAGTTTGTTTTCTGGGCTATAAAAAAATACTGTTTTCTGATTTGAAAAGATCAAAGGCTGTTTAGTAATGATCTAATATGAAAATTGATATAAAAATCTATTCAATTGAATATAGTTTAAATATAGTGAATTTTAACATTGGTAAGGTCAGTCCACATGTGGACACTTTTGAAATTGCAAGTAATTATATTCACGCAAAGAAGAAAGAATTGCTGAGTGAAACATATTTTATGCTTGAGGGATGCTTTTGACTGGAAGTATATTTTAAAACTCATGGAAACAGGTAATTTGTCTATAATATGAGAAAGCATTACCTTTTATGATTGTAATTCATATTGTGAAAATTTCCTAAATTTTTTTACATATGGGTATGTAGACATCAGTGTTTTTCAAAAAACTCACTTCTATTCACACCGATTTTCTTTGTTTCATACTCTAATCATATCTTCTATCACATTTACCATTGTTTGTATATACAGAATTACTGTAATTGTTAGATAATAAATTAAACAATAGCAATTACTTTAGGAAAACTGATACACAGATTAAAACATATTTGAAATAATTAGTAAAGTATGTTTCTGTAGATGTAGTGGTTTCATACTTTATGTTTGTTTTATTCTGTTGAAGTCGTTAAATATATAAAAATATAGGAAAGAAATAAGGAAGAAAAACGGGGGAAGGAGGAACGGAAGAAGATAGGGAGCGTAAAAGTGAGAATTAAGAGAGAAAGGCAATTAGCTAATTAAATTTCTGATAATTTCATTTCCAAAATAAATGAAAATTATTTTTGAACAAAGTAATACAAAATTTATATTGTAACAAGTGACTATTAGTTTTTTTTTTTTCTCATGAAATTCTGGACTACCTGAGAGGCACACTGTTATGATGAATTGCATTACATAGAATTGCTACAGTTGATGATATTCCTCAACTGTAGAGTGTTTGCTAGCATTTATGGGATCCTGCATTCAGTTTCCAGAATAAACAAACAAAAAACAAACAAACAAACAAATAAATAAATAAATAAATAATAAAATGATAAGTCTGTAGTTTAACATGCTGCACTTGAGTGACTATGGTGCTAAAGCAGAAACTTTGCTTTCATATACTGTTGCAGAAAGTAATTACATGTTTTTTCAGTTCAATCTCAGTGTTCACTGTTTTAGGGTTATGTTAATATTATCCTTAGAGATACAGTGCCGTATTCTAGTTTGGAGGTTTTATAAATTCTTTCCTAAATGGATGGGGAAAATGCCATAGCTTATATTCTCTAAACACTTTGTTGTGACTTAAGATAATTTGCTTGAATTTTTTGTTTGTTTGCTTTGAAGCAGAGTATCTTTGTATCCCCAAGTGCCCTGGTACTTACTATGTAGACCAGGCTGGCCTCCATCTCAATCTCAAGAGATTGGCTTTCCTCTGCATCCCAAGTGCTGTGGCTAAAGGTGTATGCCCCTGGGCTAGACAATTTGCTAGAAATTTAAGTGGTCTATTTGTATTTGCAACAAAGAAATGTGAAAATGAAAGTTATCCTTTCTTCTTCCATATTATGCCTGTAGAGAGAGAACTGTGACAGAAGAGAGGAATTATATTTCTTTTATTAACAAGTTATTTTTATTTATGTATTTTTTATGTATTATGTATGTGAGTGGGCACATTGTGGGATATGTGGATAGAAAACAATTTTCTCGAGTTTCTCTTTCAAGCAAGTCGGTCTCAAGGATTGAACTTAGGTCATCTGTCCTACAAGAGTCTTTACTCACATAGTCATCTCACTAGTCCAGGATTATAGTACTTAATAATTATTTTGAGAAACATTTGTTTATGTTTGATTTTGACAACTGATTTGCTATTTATCCTTTACATTTTTAAAAAGGAAAGAAAAAAGTTACAGCCTACAAATTTGGATAGCGGAAAATTTATGCAGAGTTGCTCTGGAAGCAGTAATTTATCATTGTTGCATCGCATGTTACATAAAAGTTCTGATTAGAGACTAAAATTAGCTGAATTTTATGAAATGTTAATCTTAATTAACTTAATAATTATCTTTGTCCTTGACTATACAAATACTCTGATGCTAGAATCCATGTTTTAGAGCAAATATGTAACTAATATGTTTCTTTATACTGAACAGTGAAAAATGGTTTTGTAATGTGAAGTTATGAATAGAATATAAGTCTTTAATATTTAGCAGTTCTGTGCAGATAAACCTTTGGTTGTGATGGAACCATAGCTTCTCTGTTTAACACTTAAAATCTTTGTAGTGCAATTGTATATTTGATTTTTTAAATTTTATTTGGTTTTTAATTTATTAAGTGCTGTAAATTAATGACTGAATAGGGCTCTCATACTACATAACATATTTTCGAGTTGACAAGATGCTAGCCACCAATATTTATATCTAGCATTTAATAATGATATTTTTCTAACCGGGTTCTTATTAGTTTGATGATTAGTGTTCTTTGTAGTGACATAACTTTACATGATTAAACTTACTTTGTCATAATAATAGAAATGATCTAGTCAGTTGCAATTTCTTTGTAAGGATGGTCATTATGATGCTGTTAATGTCCATAGCTTTTTAAAAAGTTTTAGTTTTTCATTGAACTTTTGATATTTTCATACAATATAATTTGATGGTACTTAGAGCCCCTCCCCTATCTACCTCTCCACTGCTCCCCCAATTTAATGTACTCTCACACACATATGTATATGAACTTTTGCCTTCTGTCACCATTGCTGTGAGTTCATAGAAGTAAATGACCAGCTGTTTCCTTATGGTATCCACATCCTATGGCTTTTATCTAGTATTTCTGGAATTATGTGTCTCTCAGACACTTATGTGATATGTTTGACAAGTCTGGAATTCTTAAGACTCCATTCGTTGTGAACAAAGGCTTCTTTTGAAAAAAAATTGTTGAGCTTTTATACATTTCATACAAAAGTTCTTAATCAAATTTAGAACCCCTCCCTCATCCATGCCCCCAACCTTCTCACAGGACCTCAATTATTCCACCATACATGTTAAGTCCTGCCCAATCAAGCATTTACACCCAGTGTCCACTGGAGTTTAGACAGCCTATCTGGAGATTATTGATAATGCTTACTCTCCTTCACCCAGTAGTAATTAATCTCCAGTAATTCTCAGACTTGGGCTAACTCACCACTCATTTTTCTAGCTCCACTTTGGGCCCTTGTCTTTTTGAGTTGGCATTGGTCCCGTGCTCAATGCCACCACTGCCACAAGCTCACATGTGAAAACTTTCAGTTACCTGAAATTCTCTTCTTCCCTATGTTCATGGACCAACCCCTGCTCTTACAATCTTTACATCCTCTCTTCTGCAACAGTCCCTGAGTCATGGGTGGGAGCAGTTTGATATAGGAGTACTATCCAGGGACACACACTCTGCAGGCTATTATTCTTTAAAAGTTGACCAATTGTGCCCTTTTTGTGTATGTCACCCAGTTGAATAAGAAGGCTTCACCAGTGAGAGTTGAGGGATGCACTAGTTTTCTCTCTATTCCACATTCTTCTATGTTCCATGAGCCTTAGGAATAGAGGTTTCACTATAGATATGTCACCTAGGTCCAGGCATCCCTCTGATGTATATTCTGTGTGTTTGACCAGTTGTGGGATTGTGCAGTATCCCCCATCTGTTGCAAAAAGAAGCTTCTTTGATGAATGGTGTATGTTATACTTCTTTGTAATATAAGGATCTATATTTAGCATATGCTAAGAAATTTCATTTGTCTAGAGATATGCCAGAGAGATAGGGTTTTCTCCAGGATCCATGACCTCTCCAGCCATGTGTATTTGGCTGTGTTTACAGTGCCCCATGAGTTCACTCCCACTGAGAGGGCTTTAAGTTCAATTAGGTAGCTGTTGGTTCCACCGTAGGTAACAGTGCCTTACTGCACCAATAGATGTAGTTTGCTGTGCTGGTCCTTATGGTGATTGGGCTTAAGGTCTGTGCTGGACCATTGATTGATTTTCTCCCTTAGCAACTTGCATAGTATCCTCCATAACTATGAGATCTAGCCTTCAGTTAGAATGCTTCCAGGTCAGTTTCTGCTCCATTGCTCCAAGTCCTGTGTCCAAAGTATATTCTGTCTTCAGCAGTAGGGTTTTATCTTCCAGTTTAGGGAGCTAACTCGGAGCTCTGGAAATACCTGTGTTATTTTCAAGTCTCTTGGGTCATGCTGACCAACCACTTGAAGGGAGATGTCCCCTGTCTGGAACTGCATTTGTCGCCATACAGCCCTCAGGTATACATATGCACTGATGTTTAGGCACCACATGTGTATTTCTCAGGGGTTTTCCAAGGCAACATTGTTTCTTTCTGGCTTCCATAACCCCCAAGATCCATTCATTTCTACTCTCTTTCCACCCCCATCCAACCTTTCTCCTCCCTATCCAGTTCAAGAGCCCCCCCCCATATCCCTTACCTTAACCCAATAACATGGCCTGTCTCTATCCCACTTTTCCTGAGTTCCTTCCTACCTGGCTGTGGCTTCTGCATGTCCCACTCTCCTCCCCTCCCTGTGGAACCCTTCAACTTTTCCACTTCCCCTCTGGTAATATCTGTTCCCTACTATCTCCCTCTTTCTGGTCTTCTTTACCTTTACCTCCGTGTTTCCTTTCCATTTTCCTGGCTCCTTTTGTCACATCAGTATATATACACCCATATAAGGGATTGATACTAAGATCCGCAATTGAGGGAGACCATGTGTCACTTACTCTTCTGTGTTTCTGTTACTTCTCTTAGTATAAGTCTGTAGCTCCATCCATTTACCTGTAAATTTGATAATTTCATCTTCTCTTACTGCTGAATTAAACTCCATTGTGTAAATCTTTTTATTATGATATTCCATAGGGAGTTTCTGTTATGGTCATTTCTAATTGGTGTTCTATGTGCTTCTTCAATCTATATAGATAAGTCTTTTCTTAATTTAGGGAAATTTTCTCCTCTAACCCTGTTGAAGATTTCATCAATGTCATTGGCCTGAAATTCTTCTCCCTCCTGTATGCCTATGATTTGTGGATTTGTTTTTTAAAGTTGTCCAAAATTTTCTTCCATATTCCATTGCTGTGTTTTTAAAAACCTTATGTAATCTTTCCTTAGGGAGTCCATATCTTCATCTTTGTCATTCAGTCTTGATATTCTATTTTCCGTGTCATTTTTCTGCTTGAGAGGCTTTTTCCTGTTGTTTCCAATTGTTATTGTTTTTTCAATTCCGTGTTCATTTCAGTTTGACTCTTTTCAATATTTCTCTCTTCTTTAATTTTTCAAGTTATGAACTGTTTCTGCTACCTCATTAAGCTGCATATTTGTGTATTCTTGAGCTTCCATCAAAAGTTTGTGCCTATCCTCTTTAAGGTTCTTTTGAGTTGTTTTTGTTTTAAGTTCTTTGATCATGATTGTGATTGTTCTTTTCAATTCTGCATCCTGGGCTTCCTCAGAGTGGATCTCATTGTAGTGCACTGTTGGAGGACCAGTGGTTTTAGTTGGGGACATTATTTTCTCCTCATTTTTCATATCATTTGTGTTTTTATGCTGCTATTTGGGCATATGGACGTTCTTTGATGGTTGTATGTCTGGTAGGATCTTCTATTCTGTATTAGTTTAATTGAATTTTTGTTCTGTTTACATTGTTCACATACTTTGTTGATTTTTGCTCAGGCATGAAAAAGTAATTGGTGTGTGTTTCAGGTTCTTTCAGGTTAGTAGCCTGTTCTGGGTAGTTGGTGTGGCAGCGTAGTAGGTAGGATAGTCAGGGTAGTGTGAGGACAGGGATGTGTCATAGAGATCAGGAACCAATGGAATCTATGCTAGGAGGTTTAGCTAGTCTGGGTTAGAAAGCTAGTCTAGGGATCTGAGGCAGAGGAATCCTAGTGGACCTGGGTTCAAGGCTAACAGGGGACCAACAGAAACTTCTTTGATAAGGGGTAAAATTTACACTTGTCTATAAGATCTGGTCATATCATTCCTTGGTATATGCCTAACTTGGTCACCTTACTACAGATACTTGAACAGTCATGTTTGTTGCTGCTCTTTTCACCATAGATAATAGGTGGAAACAATCTAAATGTCCTCAACTGGTGAATGAATAATGAAAAAAAATGTGGTACATTTATACAATATGGTTATACTCAGCAGTAAAGAAAAACAAAATAATGAAATTTGCAGGTAAATGGAATGAACTAGAAAATGTTATACTAGATGAAGTAACACAGACTCAGAAAAAAAGGAATATATGTTCTCTCTCATTTGTGGATTTTAGCTCCAAACCCCTAGATGTGCCTAGACATCCTCATGTAACCAACCACAGGAGCTAGGAAAATGGAAAAGAAGAATAGGGAAAAAAAGAACTCAAGAGTGGGGGATAATAAGAGACAGGTGTTATTGAAGGGAAATGGGAAAAGGGGGTGTTGATTTAACTGGGGAAGGAGTAGCAAGGGTTATACAAGAGGAATAAGGAGAAATAAATAATGGTTAGACTATTTGAACAATTAGAGGAAATTGTATTATCTTAAAATCCTATTGAAAACAATATATACACTAAATAGAGTAGATAGATGATAGATAAATAAATAGATAGATAGATAGATAGATAGATAGATAGATAGATAGATAAATATTATCTAACAAAAAACACAGTGCCAGGTAAGAGAAACCTCCCTTTGAGCTGGAGATTAGGGTAGTCCAAGAGATTCCTAAAATATCAAAAGTCTTTGCCCCAGCCCTTGATTTCCTCCCAGAACTTGAAAGTAAGACCCTAATATTGAAAACATGCCACACTTCAGACACAGGACTGGTTGAAGTTGATCTGGAACTGACATGGGTGCCTCCCTGAAGGCTGGCTCTCATGGTATCATAGGATCCTATACAAGCTGGGAGTAAACCAATCAGACATTCTACTCAGCTGTAAAGCCTAATAAACAACTACTGGTCCACCAAACTATTGCTATGGTACAGTAGTAGAAATTTTTGAGACAATCAACAGCAGTGTAATGGGACTTAATGTCATCTTAGTAAAAACTCATGTGGGAGTATGGTTAAAGAATCATATACTCACGGCTGGAGAGGTTATAGAGAAAAACCTCCTTTTGCCACATACTAGACTAACATAATTTATTAGTTTATTCTTAATAAGCATTCTATATGTAGAGAACTGTGTCCATACTTTTGTAGCATGCAGCCATAGTCATGGTCATCTGCTTTAGGAAAGGCACATAGTTGTCACTTCTCATCCTGAAAATTTACTCTGGTCTGGCCCAAGTCCAGCAGAAACAAAACAGGGAAATGAATAAAGAACTTCATCTGAATGCCTAGAAGAATTTCAGTCTATATGAGAACTGAAATATCAGATTTTAGTGTTTAAAGTGTGGGAAATTCCTCCCAAGAGCAAATGCAGCCTAGTGTATGTTATTCTACGACATTTTGCCAATCTTGTAGCTAGCTACCATTGCACATACGAGTATTATTTTGCTGGAATTAGATGTTACATTCGAAGGAAATATGGCATATTGAGGGTCTAACAACACAAATATGATGACTCAGAAGCTCTCATACTATAGCTGTAGGTTAATGTAAAAGTGAAAAATAAAGTTCAGTTAAAGAACTCCAACTTTGTATGTGTAGGGTGATGAATGAACCAAATTCTTCGTCAGTAGGTTTCGTATGGTTGTTAAACATGAGTAAGATTTAAACTGTTTTGATTTTGGTGGGACAACACAAGTGCAGAATATTTTTTTAAAAATTGAGAAATTCGAGTTATTTATGTTGTGCTTTGTACAAAAGTGGTCAAAGTACTCTCAAAGCAGTATTTCAGAATATAGAATTTAAAACTTGCCTTCTCACATTCAAGTGATTGTAAAACACTTAAAAATGGAACAGAAAAATGCCAAATTATTCTTTGTGTGAATAATTAAAGTTTTCTTGTTAAAGTTTTTTTATTATGAGTGTGAAATTTATTGTACAAAAAGAGAAGAACATCAGGAGTAGGAAGTGTAAACATGAAACTAAGGAGCATATTTTTTGGAATCAAATCCCAGGAAGAAACAATTTAATGTTACAAGTAGAAAATGATGGCCCCAATATAATTAGGATGGGGTTGATTCTTAAATTAAAGGTAATTTTAAAACTGATTAGAAAATAAACCAGAATAAACATTTTGTATTTGTAGCACTGTTTAAATCCCTAAAGTAGGGAGTTACAATGGAAGGCTGAGTAAGAAGGTAACATATGAGTGGGAATTATTTCAATGAAAAAAAAAAAAACCCAAGAACACAAACACTAAGCACAGATAATTTATTAAATGAAATATGTATTTGTGGAAAGACTAAGTTGCATACTAAAATAGAGTCATGAACATGTGGTTTCTTAAACAGTAGATTTAAAAAATAATATTCTTTATTAAGTGATATGTAACAATTTAATATTTGTTAAATAAAGTAATGAAATACTGAAGTTTTTCTGTTCTATAGATATTAGAGTGAAGGGCAGTTCACATTTTAAATTGTATTTAAAATTATAAATTTCAACATTTATGGTTTTTTTCAGATTCAGACTTGTATATAACTGAGAAGGACAGGCACTATGTGATGCTTAACAATTAGATTTTTAATTTGTAAGGAAATATGATTTTTAGGAAGGGTATAAATCTTAAATTAAGAATTCTAAAACTTTGGTACATGAGTAAAGTTCTAGAAATTTATTAATAATGTCAAAGGACAGAACAAGATTGCTCAACATCCAATATATAGTACTATGAATCAAAAATTACTGAAAAAATTCCTTAGAATAAAATACTGAGAATCACAGTTTAAGTCAGGGCTTAAATCAACTGTTCAGTAGACCCAGTGGGTAAAAATGTATATAGAATCTTCAAATATGTTGTAAGGATTTTATTTATGATAATTTTAGACAATTTATAGTTTTACAATGTTATGGAAATATCATTTTATAAAACACTTGGTTTATAATTTACTTAAAAATATTTTATTTATTTTTTATGTGTATTAGTGTATTGACTTCATGTGTATAAGTGCATCTCTGTCATGCAATTCTCATGTAGGTCAGAAGAGGGCATCAGATCCCTTAAAACTGCTGTTATTGATGGTTGCTAGATGCCACGTGGGTGTTGGGAATCAAACCAAGGTCCTCTGCAAGAGCAACCAGTGCTCTTAACCACAAGCCATCTCTCCAGCCCTGCTTTATAATTTATAAAAGAGAACTTAGGAGGCATGAAATAGAAAAGTAACTGTGGAAACAGCCTATATATTTCTGTATTTTCATCTGAGTTATTATTTTACAAACTTATTTTATTTATTTACTTATTTACTTATTTATTTATTTATTTATATTTATTTGGTCTTTTTGAGACAGGGTTTTCCTGTAGCCCCAGCTGTCCTGGAACTCACTATGTAGACCAGGCTGACCTTGAACTCACAGAGATCTGCCTGCCTCTGCCTCCCAAGTGCTGGGATTAAAGGAATACCCCACCATGCCCAGGTTACAAATTTCTTATTTTTAAGCAATATCTAATTGACAGTTTGATTTTAAAGCAAATTCATAGCTGTTCTCTGTAAGGTAAACACCATGAACCATTAATTCAACCAATTTTTACAAAACTTTTTAGAAATTGATAATAAATCATGGATTTGTCTCCCTGCCCTCGGGTACTCCTCAGTGTTCAATTTCTCTTCAGATATTAAGTAATGAGGTAAACATATCATATAATAAGAATAAAGTATGAGTTCCAGGAGAGCTGGGGCTCCAAGGAGACCCTGTCTCAAAAAGACCAAAAAAAAAGTCATATTTTAAAATAACACTCTCCAATTTCTGTGTTTAATATAATTGATGATTTCTAGGTACAAAAAATGTTAATTCTTTGTATCACTGGTTTTTAATTTTTTAAACTTGTTTTACTTGGCTAAACTATCCTTAGATTTACTATTTATATAAGAATTTGTTTGTATCAACAATCTTCTCTCTATTTGAAATACGTCATTTCCACAGTACCCATCTTCCATCATCCTTCTGTTGAGATTCACATATTGTTTCATCCAGTATCACCTTGTTGGGGGTTTTAGATCTACTGAAAGTTGTTCTATAAAATTAGGTACACCTGTGTTTCATGCACATCTTCAGAACTATAATATCCTCTTGGTTGATTGTCACTTCTAAAGCAAGATTGTTTTAAAAAGATTTTATTTTTATTTTATGTGTATGAGTGTATTGCCTGCATGTATTTAAGTGCCCCTGCATTATGCATTTCCTGCAGCAGACAGAAGGGGTTGTGGGATCCCTTGGAACAGTAGTTATAGACAGTTGTGAGTCATCATGGGGGTGCTGAGAATCGAACCTGGTCATCTTAAGAGTAGTCAGTGCTTTTTTTTTTTTAAATAGTTTATTGAGAATTTTATATGGGCATATAAGGTGTTTGGATCAAATCACAGCCCACTCCCTCGCTCCCCTCCAACTCCACTCATATCTCCCTATCACGTTTTTGTGATAACTTCATTTACTCTTCTTTCTTTTTATGGATTTTTTTTTCCTGCTCTAAAATTCATCCCTCTGAATAGGTAACCTTAAAATCTTTTAAGGTTAGATAAAAACTCCCAAATACTTTCGACATTTTTGACGGTTGGAACTGAGTATATTGCGAAGCGCCCAAGGACATTTTGACTTTTAGCCAAGAAACTGGATACTTTTGTTTGGGGTCTTTTTTACCCTAACTGTCTAGCCAATTCCTACATCCGATTCTTATCACTCCATCCTCTGAAGAGGTTACCCAAATTATCAACAGGCAATTGGGACACCAATCACTCTGGCTTCTTCCATGCTGAACAGGGACACAGGGTGAGGCAATTGGGGTACCCCTTCAGTGGGTCTATCCAAAAGACTCCCAAATTGTATAAATCTTACCTGAAGGGGGAGCAGAAAGTCCTTGACTGGTAAATAGGAGATGTGAAGGAGAAGTAAAGGCAAGAGTACTTAGCATTACAAATTCTATACAGGGAACTAGAAAAAAGTCAGAACGGCAAATTTCAAGTGTTTATTTGAGAGTCCATTGGAATTTCTTGACAAGAGCTTCCGAAAAGCACCCCTCTATTGGGTTCCTCCTGATTTTTATTTTGTCTTCCAAGGTTGGACTTGAGAGTGATATATTCAGGATTTGTTTTCAGGCAATTTGATAGCTGTTGTAGTGGTTAGAATCAATGTCAGTTCCCTCTCAAAGACTTCTAGATGGAGAGAAAAAAAATTTAGCCATCATTTTAGAACAATAATGGGTTGTCTCCTTTAGTTACAGGTGGGCACTACAGTATTGCAGACCAAGGTTTGAGGTCTTACATCTGAGCAGCACTTTCAATTATGAACAAAATAATCAATGAAAAATAGTGGTCTAAATAAGTCTTATATGGGCTTAAGCCTAATGTCTGGGAAGTGTAATCCCTTGAACTCTTAAATAAATATACTGATCACTTTGCTCTTTGGTTATAGTTTTCTTTTGGGTGTTTAAGACCATGCAGTTAGCCCAAATAAATAAATTAATTGTTACAATTACGGTCGTTTGAAAATTTGTTCCTCAGGGGTCACATGGGCTTGGGAGGAGCTCCTTGCCCCTTTCTTTTACCAGTTTCATTGATGTGATGATAATTCAAAGGTCCTCCTTTAGTATGGCTGGCTTCACTTGTAAGTATCTGGAGGAAATGTTTCCTCAGGGTTGACAATCCACTTTGTATATTGGACAGTGGTTCAAGTCCATTTGATGGGGTCTCCATGTCCTCCCTATGCATAAGGATAGGTGACTCATGACAGTTACAGGACACCTGGTCCACTGCAAGGCTAGTCATTGCTTTTAACCACTGAGCCATCTCTTCAATCCCCCACTTCTACATCAAATGTCATGTTAAGTCCTATATGGTCAAGCATTTGTACCCAGATGTCCCTCAGTGCAAGTTTCCCCACTGCACTTTATAGGAGTCTAGTCAGCCTATGCAGAGTCATTCCCTTAAAGAAGATCAATTCTCTCTCACACAGCAGTAGTCAGTTGCAAATATTTCCTAGTCTAGGTGGGGTCCCTATTCCTTCCCATTTCCATTGTTCTATGCTGGAATTTTGTCTGAGCTGGCATTGGTCTTGTACATGCTGTCAGTATTGTTGTAAGTTCACATGAGCAAGTTCCCAGTGGCCTGAAAGGCTCTGTTTCCATATATTTTTGCACCAAACATGGCGCTTATATTTTCACAATGGTCCCCGAACCATGGGTACTACAGGAGTACTATCCAGGGAAATGCACTCTTTAGTCTCTTATTCACTAAAAGTTAGATAATTGTTGTATTTCGTGTGTATCATACTCTGTTGTATGAGGAAACTTCACTGGTGAGAGTTGAGATATGTATTAGTATTCTCTCTACCCCCTGTTCAGGTACGTTCCATAAGCCTTAGGTGTAGCAGTTCCACTATGGATGGCTAGGTATCTCTGACATATATTCTCTGTGTGTGACCAGTGTGTGCAGCTCTGTAGTAGCCTCCATCTGTTGCCAAAAGAAGCTTCTTTGATTAGTGGTGTACAATAAATTTGTCTGTAACTATAATGATCCATATTTAGCATATAAGAAATTTCATTTAACTAGAGATATGACAGAGATAGGATTTTCTCTAGGATCTATGACCTCTCAAGCCATGTATATTTAGCTATATTTACAGTGTCACCCATGAGTTCCCTCCCATTGAGAGGACTTTAGGTCCAATTAGAAATCTGTTGATTACCCCTAGATAACAGTGCCACTACTGCACCAATAGAGGTAGTTTTCTGTGCCTCACATTATGGTTATTAGCCTTTAGATCTCTGCTGGATTGATTTTTTTTCCTTCTTAGCAGCTTGCATAGTATCCTCTAGGCCTATGAGAGCTTATTGTCAGGGAGAAGGCTTCCAGGTCAGTTCTAGCCCCATTATTCCAAGTCCTGTTTCCAAATTATGTCCTGTCTTTAGCAGTAGGATCTTACCTCCAAGTACTGGGAGATAATCAAGGGCTGTGGCAATAGCCTGTGTTATTTTGAGACTCTCTTGGACTACTTTGATCAATAACTCGAAGGATGTTTTCTTTTGCCTGACACTGCTATCTTTGTTATATATCCTTAAGGTATACACTTGCACTAATATTCAGCTATTGTGTGTATTCTTAAGGGGGGGTTGAGTTTTATATTTCCCTCTGACTTTTTATGCCACATAAGCTTTCTTTATCTCTCCTCTATCCCTGTCTAACTTTTCTCTCCCTCCCAGTTTAAATATCCCCATTTCCCCCCTAATTATACCTGACTCTTATTATTCCCACTATTGAGTTCCTACTTGTCCTTTACCCTCATTTCCCTTTGTGTCCTTCTTTTTTCCCTTCCCAGTTGACTATCCTCATTTTCCCCATTTCCTCCTTGGTAATGCCTGTTCCCTGTTATTCCCCTCTTTAAGGCTCTTTCTTTCTCTTTACCTCCGTGTTTCCTTTCCATTTTCCTGGCTCTTGCTGTTACATCAGGATATATATTCACATATTAGGGACAAGTGCTATGATCCACAAATGAGGGAGACCTTACCTCACTTGCTCTTCTGAGTCTATGTTATAAAGTTGATTGTTTTCTGATGTACTTGATAATGATTTGCTTTTGATGACAACTTCAGAGGCCTATCAACACTTGGCTCAAATGTCAATGCCATTCATGCTCCCAATCATTGGATGTCCTGTCCATCAGAATATGGAGGAGTACAGCCTTTAGAAAATGGTAGAGTTGTAGTATGGACCTCCAGTGTCCTCGAGGCTCTCCTGCTAAAGACTTATTCATCAGATTATTGAACTGAGGAGTGGCCCCAGGGAAGATTTTTCAGTTATTCCTGCATACTCTTAAAAGTATCTGGTGATTCTCATCTCTTCTCCTCCTTTGCATTTCTGTTTTATGTATTTTTTTTGTTTTTTGATTTCATTACTTTTTATTGGGAATTTTCAATATGATATATTGTCTTTCCAAAAACAATGGAACAAACTGATGATAAATTGAAACCTCCAAAACTATGACCCAACAACCTTTTTCTATTTAAAAGTTGAT
>NW_008350123.1:457036-460017 GCF_000622305.1 Nannospalax galili
AGTTACAGATATTAAAATATAGAATTAGAACTTTTTAAGAACAATTGCTATAATTTTAAGCAATAATCTTTTTAAAAAAATTATTTATTTATTTTTTTATGTGTATGCATGTATTGCCTGCATGTAGGTACGTGCACCTGTGTCATGCAATGCCTGCAGAGGTCAAAAGAGGCTTTTGGATCCCCTGGGACTGGAGTTACAAACAGTTGTTAGCTGCCATGTGGGTGCAGGAATTTGAATTCTGGTCTTCTGCAAGAACAACCAGTGTTCTTAACTGCTGAGCCATCATTCCAGCCCCAATTTTAATTAATAAATTTTTATTGAAGCTTGGTACACTGTCTTCATATTTTCCTGATCTGCTTTTGTGTGCCTTGTAAATTGGAGAGGACCTACATTCTCCCCCAAAGCATGAACTGGTCCTTATGACAGTCATTATATATGGAGCAACAAAATTTTTAAGTAGTAATTTCTCCTGCTCTATCACTTAATATTGTCAGAGACCAATTGGTCTCTCTTCAGAACTTTTAGCAGATACTTGTATTTATTTATTAGACAATCCTGTGACAATTCTCCTCACAGATTAAAAAACGCATCAGCCTAAAAGTGTTAAAATGTTTTCCCCAACAAAGACTTGTTCCCCAGTAATACTTGTGATCCTGAAGCAGCATTCTAAACAAGAACTTGAGGTGTGAGGCTTGACTCTGCATGGAATGTGTTAAGAAGAGCACAGGTTAGGTCATCTCTAAGTTACAAATAATCAGTACAGTAGGAAACTAGCATAAAATATAAGCAACAGGGGAGAACAGAAGGAGCACAGTACCCTTTTATAAATATTAACATTCATCAAATATACTCAGATATTTTATAGAGCTGTGTTTATTGAATTTTGTTATTACATATGAAGAAAATGTTAGATTGCATTTCTTATGTATTATCACTGTAAATAAGTTTTCAGTAGGAATAGAAAGGAATCAAATGCCAAGTGTAGTAATATTCACTGAAGATATTGTTATCATGTGTTTAGAAATTAAACAAAAATACTTTCTGGATAATAATATCTATACATGAAAACATCTTCACTTCAAAAAAATTTTTAATTTTTTTATGCAAAAGAAAGTTTTGCCTTCATGCATCTCAGTGCACTAAGTGCAATGCCAGCAGATGCGAGAGGGGAGAGTCAGACCCCCTGGAACTGGATTTATGGATGGCTTTAGCATCCATGTGGATGTTAGAATCTAACCAGCTCCTCTGCAAGAGCAGCCAGTGCTCTTAACCACAGACCCATTTTCCCAGGTCCACATTATTATTTTAATATAAGCAGTTCTATACAAGAATAGTCAATATTATGAATGTTTCCTTATGTTAATTGGTTTTAGACTTATGTAACTAGTGAGCACACTCCACCTTAGGTAAAACATGTAGAAAGATGAAAGTTCACTTTTACACAAAGAGGCATGTTTATCAGTTTTAAACTGCAATCACTCTAAGCCCTTGCTGGGGTTGGGACTACTTTCATGATTTTGCTTGTTTGACTATTATCTTGAGCTTCAATGCTCCTCCATTACTTAACTCTTGAGAGCTAACTAATTGCAAATAGAGGGTAGGCTGACATCAGTTCCAAATAGGATCTATGTTTTCAGGTAAGTGCTATAACCTGATTGCTTAAATATCCTTGTGTAAATCACTCAGAGAAGCATTTTGCTACTCAACATTCAGCTACTTTTCTCTAGTCTTTTGTAATCAGGAACGTGACTTCTCTTCAGTTTTCAATGCTAAGGGGGCTTTAGACTAATTTAATTTGATTAAACACTGAAGAAAACTACTGGTTCTCCCTCCGATATTTCTTCCCTGCTCAAAATATAATTTGAGGAAGCTGGAGAGAAAAGCTGGCACACTACAGAAAGGGAATTGCCACAGAAGTATGAGGACCTGAGTTTCAATTCTCAGAAGCCTTGCAAAATTTCCAGAAGCTGCGCAAAACCAGGCGTGTTGACTTCAGTCTGTCTTTACAACACTCCTCTGGTGACCGTGGAGAATACCCAGAAGCACTCGGGCCAACTAGCCTTTCAAATACAGGAGTAAACAGAGAAGAACAAGATAAAAAGAGGCTGAACACTCAAGATTGTCCTCTGACCTTCATAGAGGTTCTGTGGCACACACACACACACACACATCACACACATGCATACACACACTCTAGTACTCATAGGTACATACACATGCACATATACACATGCATCACATATACAACACATATACACAAATTGAAATTCATTTTAAGGTAGTGATAAAAAGTAACTGGAAAGAGTGTTATCCATCCATCTATACCATAGAATTACTAATCAGCATGCACATATTAATTTATTTATCAGCTATTTCTAAATTTTCCGCTAAATTTACCTGCTATAATAACCATATTTTCACTCCTGTCCTTTTAATGTACTGTGCTCATTGCACTGAGTGACTGAGTGATGTGCCTGACCTGGTTGGAAGTTTGGCATTTTCTTGAGTATTTTACTGGAATTTTTATGTTTAATCCTCATTATCAAAACTAATATTTGGTGTATACATTTACAAATTCCTTTGTACATGAAAAGTAAATACATTTACTCTTAAAGAAATATCCTTTTACAGGAACCAAACATAGGCCTCTCAGTTACTTTTTGTCTGAATATGGAATTAGATTTTATTTCTGCTCAATCCACTTAATTTAGTGTCAATTTGTGTGACAATAAGCAAAATGATGAAGTAGCTATCCACTACATAGTAATTTTGTGCTTTTCCTGTGAAAATTGCTGTCAAATAATTATGACTCATGAAAAGGGAACCAAAGTACACATGGTACTCTATTTCAGCAATTATTTCTGGATTCATTCCTCTAATAAGAATCAAAAATAGGAAAGGAGCACAAACTATTCTGCCTGACACAATAGATTTTCAGTTTTGAAACTGGAATTGAAAATTTTTATACAAGAAAAAGA
>NW_008350123.1:460064-464961 GCF_000622305.1 Nannospalax galili
TGGAAAGATTAGCAATGACATAATAAGACATTGATAGTAGCTACATATGCATATATGTAATATATACATATATTGTTGCTTCTAGATTACAAACAAAAAACAGTTGAAGTATATAATTCATACTATATGGGGATATATATGATAGAATGGTGATTTAGTTTCATTTAGAAATTTACATTGTATATTACACATAAATTTAGATATAATTCTAATAAATTTGATTTTAGATGAGATATGCCTAAATCTTTCCAGTTAGAAATTTTCTTAGAAATTAAAAAATATTAATATGCAATCATTGAATTATTATCTGTAGAAGTGACACCTTGTCATTCTCATTTTCCAGTGGATGAAGTTGCATAGAGGGGCATCTGGGGATACTAGTTTGACTCGATAGGCTTTAACATAAATCACAGAATGCATAAAATCAATTGCAGGGAATATGAAACGGTGCCTATTGGGAAGGGAGCATAAAAATAATTAAAATGTTGTTGTATATGAAATACACAAAAAATCAATAACAATATACAAAAACCATATAAATAAATAGTTGAATAGAGGATGAATTTTGCAGGAGAAGAAAATGCATTTTTAATCTTTATTCCAAATATAAAACATTTCCTTGGTGATTATTTTTATCATAGTAAATAATGTTTATATTTCAGAAAGTAAATTTTCATATAAACCCAACATATTTGTAATTTACTATTTTTAATTATTTGTATGTTTGTATGTGCATATGAGAGCGGGTTTCCAAAGCCAGAGGAGGGGATCCCCTGGAGCTGGAGCTGGAGTTACAGGTGGTTTTGAGCTGCAGGACATGGGTGCTGGGAATTGAACTTGGGTCCTCTGCAAGAACAGAAAGCACTGTGAACCAATACAGCAACTCTCCAAACCCCAAAAGAGAATATTTTATCATGTGGGAAAATTTCAAATATGGTTTCGATAGACATCACATAGTTCTAGTGTTTTCACACTTTTGTTTTAGAGATTCTTACTTGTATAAAACAAAAGGTCTAGGGAAAGAGCACTTTGGTTTGAAAATTCAAAGAAATCATTATTTAGTGATATTCTATGCATAATTATTAAATGGAATTGAAAAGTCAACTTGGATAACCAATTTAGAATCCAGAAATTCCCTTAGCTCTCTTTTTTATCAGATGAGAGATACATATCATATATTGTAGTATGAAAATTTTACGTGCATACATTTTCTAATATATGAAGCATATGAAATAAAATTTAGACATAGTTTATTATTAATTCAATAATAGTGAAATTATTGAATTTATAGTAAGTACTTAAGAAATTTTAAGGTAACACTGAATATCAGATAGATAATGTCAAATAACATTCCTCCTCAGAGAGAAAACATTAAGTATATTCTGGGACATATACAGTACAACATTGTACATATTTAGTATTCTGGAATATATATTGTGGTTTGATTTTCCACCTCATCAGTATAGTCATAGAAATGACTAAAATTTCTGTTGTAAAACCATGGGACTGAAAATAAATATACTAAGTAAGCATACATAAAATTGTGCTTTGCTATTATATATTCTACTTTGCTCATTTTTACTGTAATGTTAGTGGGGTTCATTTATCAAAATCTGAGCTTCAGTGGATAGAATGAAAAGTAAAATAGAAGAAGTACTTGAAGAAAAAAAAAGGACCACCCTCTGAGATATTAGTATAAGCTATGATTTGTAAGAGTTCAAAAGGAACTCTTCACATTTTGCTTTTGTTCCCTTTTCTTCTGAACCCACATCATTTTTCTCTTCAGGTAGTATTACTATTTTACCGTTAATATTCAATTTTCTGATATATTTTGAATTGATTTTGAGTAGACTAATAGATCGTGATCATTTTCATTCTGTTACAT
The DNA here is from genome assembly GCF_000622305.1 of Nannospalax galili. Classification (NCBI taxonomy): domain Eukaryota; kingdom Metazoa; phylum Chordata; class Mammalia; order Rodentia; family Spalacidae; genus Nannospalax; species Nannospalax galili. The sequence continues at coordinate 461,950 of NW_008350123.1, forward strand.
GTGGATAATCCAATAATCACAGCATTATTCATTTATGAGACTGTTATTTTTCCATTGAGTGCTTTTGGACAACTTTGTAGAGAATCAGATAGACTAAATGTGAGGATTTGATTCTGTGTCTGTATTCTGGTTTTTTGTTTGTTTGTTTGCTAGCATGGTGCAGTCTTGGTTACCTTGTGATGTGATCTGAGATTGTGATTATTACAAAGTAAAAACCTTTCCACAACAAAAGAAAAACAGTGAAGAGACAGCAAAAAAAAAAATGGTGGAAAGCTCTCAAACAAGTGGTTAATATCTAGACTGTGTATGGAATTTCAAAAACTCAGTAACAACAACTCCTTGTTATACAATACAGATAAGGAGGAGTAAGTAAATGGTATAAATAGGAAATAACAAAAAGTTAAAAAACAAGTCAGCAAGTACGTGCAAAACTTACTAACATCTTAAGTTCTGGAAAAATACAAAATAAAACCACAGTATCATATATACAATCCTAATCAAATGGCCATTATTAAAAAGCATCAAAACAAAACAAAACAACAAAATTTCTCTTTTTTGGAAAGGATGATAAAAAACAGATCTCTTATACATGGTTAGTAGAAATTGCATATGTGATCTGGCCATCCTACTTCCTCCTTTATATTCAAAGGAAATCAAATCAGTAAACCAAGGAAGTAACTACACTCCTGTACTTGATGTGGCTGTATGGAAAATAGCCAAGAGGCAGAATCACATGTCTATCAGGGGAAGAACAGCTAAGGAGAAGAGTAGCATATATATACAAAATGGGTATGATTACCTATACAGATAATGAAATATTACTATTTTCGGTAAAAATGATAGAACTGGAGTACATTATGTGAGGAGAATCCATGCACAAACTACCATATGTTCTTGATCATCTTTGAAAGATATAAAAGAATGTGATAGTACAGTAGTGATTAGTAGAGATTGAGAAGGGACAAAAGGGAAGAGAGTGGGGGAGGTTGGGTTGTGGACATAGAAACACAATGACAAGTATGTTTATGTTCCTATAGCACAGGAGAGTAACTGTAGCTCAGAAAATTCTTAATATTTTATGAAAAACTAATAGAGAGGCAATTCCTGGTTGAACAAATGATTAGAGATGAAAATACTGTTTATTCATATTAGATCTATATACATTAAAATGTGTATTGAAATATCATGCTGTAGAAATATGTCCCATTGCTATGACTTTATTAAAATGAAATAAAAATGACCATGAAATAATGGATATTCTGAGTGCAGAACACTGAAATAGCAGGAGAGAAACATCTTTGAACCATGAGCCAGAATTTCAGCCTTTAGGAACTATCCGAGTTTACATTTTAGGAGACAAATAAGGATGGTCTAGAAACTGTAAGTCACTGTGTCCTACAATTCCTTTAAATGTTCAAGCATATATTAGAATGCAATAATCAATACTGAATATTCCAATTTGGATAATGATTTTTTAAAAAGTTACTTGCGATATAAACTTAAGCTGCACAGCTGGGAGGGGAGCATGCAGTATTCCCCCAACGTTCTCGAGCTTCTGTTCAATCCTGAGCGCCGGATTCAAGGACGCATAATCTCTCTCTCTCTCTCTCTCTTTCTCTCTCTCAAATCATACACAGTGTTTCATCCTTTAGTAGAATATGATTACCATAAATAGCATTCCAATTATTGTCTTGTCAATATAATCTGTCCACAGGCAACAGGATATTTTGTATCTAATTTTTCAGAGTGTATATAAATATCTGGGTCAAAGGGATGGATATGAAAACCTGATTTTTTTAATATCTTAAGGTATTTCTGCACGAATTGGAGTAACAGCAGCCATAGTATCTTAAAAATTTTAAATCCTTAAGGAATGAAGTTTTATTTGTTACTCTGTTCATAGTCCAGTTAAGAGATACTTGGACAGATTATATTGACAAGAAAAACCCTTCTAACACAAAAGAGACACACCAATTTGTTCCATCTTCTTTTGATAAGTAGCTGACTAAAATTGTGTAAATAAAGGAATACTAGGATGGACAGTCTTAGCTTTCAGCATTTCCTATCAATAGATGCCCATGATTGTGAAATCTATCAATTTGTTCAGTGTTATTATCCACCGTGGTCACAGGGCCATTTGCTACTGTTGCTCTTTTGAGACTTTCAAAAGTAAGTTCTTTGCAAAATTCTGATTTTACTTGCTTTACGATGCCATCATGATACAGCAGAGTCCACAACAAAGCACATGGGTACCACCATATCATTCTTTGCACGGTGGTCCATGGTGGGATCTCCAAGGCTTCCAGAGATTTTGCCAGAAACATTTAATTCACTCTATTGTTCCATGTTTGCTTATACATAAATTACTGTTCATCTAATTTTGCTTGCTGTGTATTAATAAAGCAAGACAGACTTAAAGATAGTGTTAAAGTGTGGGCATTCCTAAGGCACTTTTCCTGTCCGGTTATTCCGTGTGCTTCTACTTCTAGCACCTGCACTCTTTCTTGCATGATTCCTCTTGCCCAAAAAGTGTCTAGAGCTTTTGGAGCAGGATACCTAGACCCTGAGATTACTTCTGTTATATGCATGCAGCTCTCCTGCTCTTTGTCAAATGCTGAAGCAGCAAGACAAAGGTGGGAATATGGAAAAACCAGCTCTAGCTATATTTCTTTCATGCCTCTCTTTTATAGTACTGCACTCAGTTTGTAAAAGAATCCATGGCTCACATTAATATGTCTTTGACACAGTTTTAAAGTGTCTAGAGCTTTTGGAGCAGGATGCCTAGACCCTGAGATTACTTCTGTTATATGCATGCAGATCTCCTGCTCTTTGTCAAATGCTGAAGCAGCAAGACAAAGGTGGAAATATGGAAAAACCAGCTCTAGCTATATTTCTTTCATGCCTCTCTTTTATAGTACTGCACTCAGTTTGTAAAAGAATCCATGGCTCACATTAATATGTCTTTGACACAGTTTCAAATATTTGTTAATTAAATGAGGAACTAAGCTTTTA
>NW_008350123.1:466113-492461 GCF_000622305.1 Nannospalax galili
ATTTCTCCTTGCTCATTCTATGACTCACATATGTAGTGTCTTCAGCAATAATGTGTTACCATCAGATTCTGGAAGCCAACCAGAACAATGTCAGTAGCCAATATTGTCTGAGGCTCTATGAGTCTTCCCTGGTTAACAACTCCAGAAGAGGGAGTCTACTCCTGGCATTAGGGTTTTTATTTACTAGTCTGTTGTATTAATCACTTTTCTGTTGCTGTGATAGAAACACTGACCCAAGCAACTTGTGGAAGGAAGAATTTATTTGAGCTTACGGTTCCAGGAGAATTGCAGTCCATCATGGCAGGGAGGCATGGTGTCAGGAGGTGGCAGGAGCAGGAGCAGCAGAAGCTAAGTTCTCACATCATCATGTAGGCACAGGAAGCAAGAGAGCACCTGGGGGTCCGGCAAGGCTTAAGAATTCTCTAAGCCCACCCCTAGTGACGTGCTTCCTCCAGGATAACCACACCTTCTAAAACCTCCCAAAACAGCACCATCATCTGGGGACAAAATGTCCAAATACTTGGAGCCTATGGGGGACGTGTTCATTCAAACCATCACACCTGTGGTGTCTGATAGGGGCATTGCTCTCCCAATATAAGTCATCTTGATTTAAAACTTTTAATACATGTATATGTATGTATTTTATTAACTTTATATGGTAGTAGGTTTCCATGTGATTTTACAAAGATCTTTAGCATTGTCTCCATACTCCCTTCTCTGCCCTGTCCCGCCATTTTCCACATCATTTAACTCTTTCCTGTTTCATTATTTCCCTCTTCTCCTTTATATGACTGTATTCTATCTTCCCTCACTGGAAACTCCATGCCTTGATACCTAACTAATTTTCTGGTCTCTATGAAACATACGCCTAAAGATTCAAACCTGGCATTCAAAATATGAGAGAGAACATGTGATAGTTGTCTTTCTGGTTCTGTATTGCTTGACTAAGGATGATTATTTTCTAGTTCTATCCATTTACTTGTGAACTATAAGCTCATTTTTCTTGATAGCTAAATGATACTCTGCTGTGTAAATGTATCATATTTTCCTTACCCATTCATTAGTTGGACATCTAGACTTTTATCATTTCTTTGTTATTGGGAACAGAGTAGCAATGAACACAAATTGACATGTAGTTCTGTAGTAAAATATTGAGTACTTTTAAGTACAAGTATTGAGTCTTTTGGGTGTATGCAGGGCAGGATTTCTTAGAGCCCTTGTGTGAGAATTTAAAGACAGCTCACAATCATAGTTCATAGCAATATTTCCCCATTTTGAAGTCTTTTCATTCCCCTCACAATTATTTTGATCCATACCTCTCTTATAAAGCTGAGTAAATTATTTCTATAAAAAAAGTGAACACTTTTTTTAACAGAGGATAACCTTGCCTTTTAAAGTTTCTTAACCTCAACCACAGCTAAAAACATATCTCTTACTCTTTGCTACCAAGGACTCACACTCACAGCTTACAGGGTTTAGCATGTGCATATCTTTTTGAATTTATTTTTCTTTTCACCATGACACCTAAACCATTAGTTATCAAAAATGCTTATATCTTAATTGATATTTCTCTAATTGATTCCCAGAAAAGCTTTATTTATCTTGCCTAAAAATACATTACATCAGGAATCTGAAAGTGGCATCTGAAAAACAGAGTTTAGAAGCCTTCCATATGTTGAAACTGTACTATAAACTATAAGAACTTTCTAAACCTTTCTTACACTTCACAAGCTTGCAATTATTCATCAGTAAATCCACTACAGCTGGAAGCAGAGCAGGTCACTGTGCAAGCATTTATTAAAGCTGAATGATGAAGTATTGTTGATATAAAATTTTCAGAGAGTGGAAACAAATGAAAAAGTCATCATCACCGGCAGGAGCTTTGATAGTTTTTGAGGAAAGTCTTCCAGGAAGCAGGTGATAAAATTAAAATATTCAATGAATTGTAATTTGGATTTATTTCAGAAGGAAATGATTTCTTGGAATTGTTGCTAATATTAAGTTTTATATAATAGCTTGTTGTAGTGTCTTTTAATTTCCCCTGTTATCCAGTTTTCAGTGTTAAGCCATTTACATATGTATCAACATCCATTCTATGTCTGTCACAGAGGTGCTATCTAGTAATGGAAAAAAAAGTGCATTAGGGAGCATGTTCCAAGAATCTTCAGAAAAGTATCTCAAAACATAAAGGATCAACCTCTATGATGTTACCTATGTTTACATAGCATTTAAATTAAATATTGTAAGAGGTTTACAACTAATAATAAATTGGGACATTTATAACAACATAATAAAGTTATATGAATGCATGTGTATTCATTCTCTCTGTGTTTCTCTCTTAAAATGTCTTACTGTACTTTTACCTTTGTTAAAAGAATGAAGTTTACAGCTTTTATTTTTTTACAAGAACCAAATAATCAGCATTGTTTTTTGAACCCATTATTAAGTAAAATATGGATTACAGAGGCCAAAGTACTTACTAAGTTGTCATAAAGTGGATCTGAAAAAAAAGATTGCTACTAGGTAACTAGTGGGTTTGGACTACATACACCATGGACTGTGGATATGCTGAACAGAGGGATGATTTATGTCCTTGGAGGGACAGAATTATATAGCATGATATATTTTCTTCGCACTTTCCAGAATGACACAAGATTAACAACCTGGGAATTGTTTATTTCTGGAATTTTCCACTTAATGCTTATAAACTTCAGCTGAGCACAGGCAATTATAATTATGGAAACTGAAACCGCATATGAAGAACTGCTGTGTGGCATCATTACGGCCATTGGGCAATTAGAGTTATTAAGTAGGAATGTAAGTAATAGTCATTATATTATGAAGCAATATTACACATCACACAATGAATGATGTATACTTAAGATAAAATGTGCATGTGGTAATGCAATTGAAACAGTTGTTCTAACCTGAATGGAGCTAGCTCAGAAATGTTTCTAGAATTCCATATACACTATGTTAAGGGTTTTGATCAGATTTGTACTTAATTTGATATAAAAAATGCTTCAAGATAATGCAGCTGACATGTTAGCTTCATAGACTTCTCACCTGCTATCATTAATGTTATTCCTTCTTTTATTATATTATAGACAAGTTTTACACATCAGATTAAAAACAAGCCTGAGAGCTATGAGCTGGCCTGGCACTATCAGCTTGGCTGTAGCTTGTTATCTGATTGTCTGCCACTACTGCTAGGTCACCATGCTCTCCTGTTGAACAACAAGAATAAAAACTCATGAAATGCTGGTATCTGACACAGTAATACCATGACGTTGATGGGGAGAGGAAAATAGAATGCTATTGTTATAAAAGAGACAAATCCAACTCCGTTTGAACTGCAAAACTTACAAACTATTCAGTGTATATTATGTCTAATACTGAGCTATGGAATTATTTTTTCATATATGTTATTTTATATAGAAAAAGACATTTTTTAGTTCAACTTAGAGTAAGTTTAAATTTTCTTTAATTATGTATTCCTTAATCTATTATATTTTTGTGTGACAAACTATATATGTGTATGGGTATATTTCCCACAGAATGGTCTCAGGTTATTTGGATCTAAAACAGACTAGACACAAAATGTCAGAGTCTTGAACCAATACATCTCTAGTTATTATTACATGTTTGAAGCCACTGTGAAACAGTTTGTTAATCAGTAGGAGGAATGATCAGGTCAAAGTCCAGAGGCCCTTACACAACTCAACTGAAGCATGGCAGTTTGAAATAATTGCTAGCTTCAAGCTGTAATACAGAGCATAATTTGCTACATTGTCAGAGTGTAGGATAAACCTCCAAATTTAAGTGAAGATGCATTTACTGAACCATTTGACAAATATACCAAAATTCAGATGTCATGTGACTTCCTTTCCCTCCATTCATAGATACATGTATATTCATATGCATATTTATTCACATATATTTAACATCGGCTTATAATTACAACCATTATTTTTTTCATAATGTGAAATTTTTCCCATCTTCATTACCAAGGCAACTTAATCATCTCATGTAACAAAAAGCACAGATGACATTTAAAGCTTAGAAGATTTCAAATTTGAATCATTTATTTGCTTGGTGATTTAAATGTCTTTCATGAGTTAACTGAATAAAATAGAGGTAAAAATCTTTAGTTTTATATTTTCTCTACAGAATATTGCTTACTTTAGTAAGCATCAATGCACATAATCATACAACAAGGTCTACGATCAGAAAACTCTATGTATAGACACATATAAATGTTTTTGCATGTATATATTAAAATTCATATAACCTTCAGATAGTAGTTCAAGATATTCTTTTCTGATCATAGACCATATACTTATTTTTTATTGCTTAAAGTCCTTTTATTTGTTGGAATGCAAATTGAGACTATCTAACATTTTATCTTACTGGTGTTTAATTATTGTTTTCTCTGTCTAGTACTTCTTTTGTCCTCTTGGGAAGTACATGATTTCTAACTTTTTTTGTTCTATTTATGCTTCAGTCATGTTTTCCCCATACTTCTTCAGCAATCTCTGTTTTGCAACTTCATTGTTATCTTATGTCAGTTATTCTGACTGTTTCTGATGCTGACAATCCTACCTGCTTTCTTACCCCCTTAGCTAGCCCATGAATACTTATATGGTTCTGGAAGATGCCACACTAACACTTATGAAATGCTGGAATTATTCCCACTCTTAACACATCAAACTGGCTAGTTTTAGTAGCACTTCAGCCATATACTCAAAACACCCTGCCTATGCATTTAAAGTACCTGTCATTGCTATAAATTTTTAAGGATAATGCTCTCCTTATCAGCTGCGTCTGCCCTTCCCCCACCTCCTGCTCTTCCCTCTCTTCTGTCATCCACTTTATTCTGTGAATCCCGCCTCTTACTATCCACTCCCCTGTTAGCCATTGTAGTTACTTGGAAGAAAGTCTAAGCATGCTAGTCAATGGAGGCAAATACTTCATGAAGGATGGTGGGAAGGGATGATGCTAAGGTTGGGAGGCAGAGGAGAACTGTCACATGTTACAGTTCTCAAGCTTGCCTCTGTGAGTCAAGAGAACACATATTTTCCTATTTCCTTTAAAAACTGTCACCAGAATCATCAGTTTTGTGCTGAAAGCATTGGGTTTCCCCAGATGAGGAATATACTCAGTTGCTTCCATTATAGTAAATTAAGATTTCATGAATATTCCAAAGGCATTCTTGATATTTCTTTGATCATGTGATGCATCTTATATGTTGTTCCTGCTCTTTAACTCCTCTACTTTGAAGCACTGATAAAAATGTGTTAGCATGTGTGTCAAGGAAATAGAGTTTTTTTTCTTACTATTCTTTAACCCTGATTCTCTCTCTCTCTCTCTTTCTCTCTGTAGCTTGACTTTATTTTTTTTTAATTATTTGTGTATTGCATACAGAATATCTCAAACAATCTTAATCACCTTTATATACCCATTCCCCCTGGAATCTTACCATAACCCTCATCCCCACTGGAGCCCATATACTCTGTCATCCCTGTTAGGGTCCACTGGGTTGTCAGTGTCCACAGTCGTTCACCAGTGCAAGTCTGTCCACTAAGTCTAGTCAACCAACCTAGAGTTCCTTGTATTAGGAAGATCAGCTCTCCTTAATAGAGCAGCAATCAGCTACCAACATTCCTTCAGATAAGATTGAGTTCTGCTGCTCATTTTCAAAGTTCTATGCTGGGTTATTGTCTGCCTGAGTTTGCATGGGACTTGCTTATGCTGACACCATTGCCATAGAATCATTTGAGCAGGTTCCCAGGAGTTTGTTGGAATCTGTTTCCATGTGGTCATGCACTTCCTCCCTGGCTCTTAACAATCTTTCCGCCCTCTCTTCTGTGGTGTAAATAGTGAAACCATAAAAGAAATCATGCTTGAGGAAGAACAGTATGACCAAACCATGCAAAAGCTTAAACTCCAGTGCTAGTCCTACACCATGTTTCCTAATTTATGCTCTATCATATACATTTATATGACATTTTAAAGTTTAGAGGTATGCTGCATCTATGATTAAATAAAGATCAAAGAAAATAAAACCCCACTGCCTACCATCAGAGTTTCTTTTTTTAAAAAAAATAAAAGCATGGGTAAAGTTTAAAACAAGTAAAGAATATAATTCGTGTTCCTTTTGGGAAAAAGTTGAGTCAGCAAACTGAAGCCAAACAAAAATGTTGTTGTGGTTTTAAGGAGAGCAAACAATTAGAAGGAATAAAACTTACCATAGATATTGACCATAATCAACCTAAAATAATAAATATATTGTAGCCATATCAAAGGTAAATTTTCTTCACACTGAAGGTAAAGAAAGGCAGAGGAGACATTAGCTTGCTTTGTGGCTTTATGTCTCCAGTTGCCCTGCTCAACCTTCATAATGAATAAGCCCTACCACCTGAAAGTCGTCTGCCCATCTGAACAGTTTATCACATTTTCTCTCATCACTCCAAGAGTGGCCTGTTTTTGCTCTGAGAGATAATCAGTGATCCCAAGGTCAACAGGAAGACTTGCCTGACCCAACCACTGACCCCAAGGAATAGCCATTGACGTGCTGCCTGACCTGTAAGGAAAGAACTGAAGATTCTCACTAAGATGGTTCTGAACTGAAAGAATAAAATCTCTGTATGGCAGAACCTAAACCCCTTTACTAATCACACATGTCTGTCTAACTGGTCTTCTGTCTCCTTAGGTTCTGTATTCCATTTACCCATACTCACATCAGAAACACTGGAGGAAAAATGCATCTGTATTGAACATGAACAGAATTCTTTTGCCACCATTGTTCTCTAAACAATACAAAACTCTTTGCTAAACGATTATGTTTTATCAATATAAGCAATCTAAAAATTTAAAGTATATGTGAGGTTACATAGGTTATATGCAAATACCGCCATTTATACAGGGACTTTGAGCATCTGCAGATTTGACAATTACAGGGTGTGATGGCTAATCCTGGGTGTCAACTTGACTGGATCTGGGATTAACTGAAATGAAAGAGATCTGCTTAATTGGATCAACTGAAGCTGGAAGACATGCTCTAAATGTGGGTGTTACCTTGTGATGGCAACCCATATAAAAGGTCATGGCAGAGGAGAACATTTGGCTTCTTGCTGCTTGCCTTCTCTCTCACTGGTAAGTTTGTCTTGCTGCTGTAGACTGAAGACTAGCTGATCTTTTGGAATTTGTCAGACCTTCAGCACCAGATTAGGATTACTGAAACATCCAGCTTCGTGGACTGAGCGACTATATATTCTCAGCCTCTCCAGTGTGGAGCAGCCATTGTTGGACTACTCGGACTCTATCCTGTGAGCTAAGCTGATAAATCTCTATACATATATATTCATTCTACCCATTCCGTTTCTTTGGAGAACCTGAGTAATACACAGGGGGTCTTAGAATCAATTTCCTATGAATATGGAGGTATGAATAAACCATACAAATGACTTACTTCTTTTCCTTAATAAATCTTACAGCAAAGAACTTGGATTTTTATTACCTCACATACTTGGTCTTGCATACATTTTCCTTATTAGTGATAAAATTACAAATATGCAAATCTAATTTATGCTGATTAATAGTAATAACAATTGTTAAGAAAATTAATTGATTATGGAAATATAGTCATAAAAAATAAAAACTAGCTGCAAACACAAAGCTGCAATTTATAGTTCTAAATAAACTAAAGGTGGGGCTGGAGAGATGGCTCAGCATTTAAGAGCATTGGATGCTCTTGCACAGGAAACAGTTGTGGTTCCCAGCACCTACCTGGGGGCTGAAAACCGTCCATAACTCCAGTCCCGTGATATCTGACATCCTCCTTTGACTTTCACCAGCTTTGCATGACTGGGATGCACTTGTATATATACAAGCACTATACTGATACACATATAATATAAATAATATGTATTTTGTAAAAATAAATATACTAAAGGTTAGATTGTATTCTTGGTCTTAATCTTAAAAACATTTGTATATAGGAAGCAGAAGACATAATATAAATCTACTTGTGATGAGCTGTTTTTGTATCAAACATGGTTTTGTCAGAATTTTTTTAAAGTTCAGCATCATCTATTAATACACCTATAAAGGAAATCACTCTAAATGGAAACTACTTTCCTAGGCATCACAATATTTTTAATTTTTTTTCTTATTGAAGTTTTGCAATTTTCATACTCTATAGTTTGATACAATTTAGATCCCCTCTCCTATCTTCACCTCCCCCATTCACCCCATCAAATTTATTTTACTCTCATATAGGGTCTGGTTGTGTCCCCAAATGACCTTCAGTGTGGGTCTATACACGGGGTGCCAAGAGTCCCATCCTTTCCTGTACGACACTGTCCTTCCCCCTCCCAACAGCCATCAATTGCTCAAAGTTCCCTAGGTTGGGTTGGGATTTCTTAACCATTTCCTCATGTCTATGCTGGGATTTTTGTTTATTCTGGGCTTGCATAGGTCTTGTACATACTGTCATCATTGCTGTGAGTTCACATGAATAAATCACTAGCTGTCTGGAAGACTCTGTTTTCTTGAGGTCATCTACCCTCTTTGGCACTTAACCTTTCTGCCTCTTCCTCAGCAATGATCCCTTAGACTTGGGAGGCAGAGATTGAAATAGGTGTCCTATTAAGGATAAGCATTCTATGGTCTCTTGTTCTCTGCACATTATCAATTGTGGGGCTTTGTTTTAATAGCTAGCTGCTACATAAAGAAACTTCTCTAGTGAGAGGTAAGGGCTGTGTTCATCCTATGCTTAAAGTAGACATCATAGATCTGAGAGAAAAACCTATTTTTTCCACATTCCTAGACAAATGTAATTCTTTACTTCATTCTCAATATACATCCTTTTATTTTCAGAAAAGTGTACCATTCACCCATCATCAAAGAAACTTCTTTTTGCAATAGAATGAAATTATTACAGAATTACAGAACTGGTCACAAAGACAAATGTCTATGAAATATTTAATTCTAAGTAACACTTCCTCAATTTAACTCTAACTAACACATCTTCAATTCAACCTTTGTATAATAAAAAAAAAAATTTTTGTCTTTTTTAGACATGATCTTCCTGTAGCCCTAGCTGGCCCTGAACTCACTATGTAGACCAGGCTGGCCTTGAACTCACAGAGATCCACCTGCCTCTGCCTCCCAAGTGCTGGTATTGAAAGCATGTGCCACCACACCTGGCCAAAATGCAAGCTCTGGAGGTTCCCCAGTGTGCAGGAGAGGGGGTTGCATACACGTGCACACCCATTTATTTTTCATGCTGCATAACAAGCAGACGAACAAAAATTGGGTTAAAGTTAAAAACAACTTGGAGGCTAAAAGTTTAGGTAAACAAGCTCTAGATTAAATAGAGTGAAATATAATAAATAAGGATATATTAAGCCTTCTCATTATATCAAGTAGAAGAGACAAAGTGATAAGCAAAATATTTGACCCACAGATGTTCTCAGTATTGTCATGTTAACAATGTATATCAAGAACTGATTTTTATTGGTGAACTGCTTGTTTTTAACTTGTGTAATGTGAAAATCTCTAGGTATAGTGAACCTAAGTCAGGGGTTATGAACCTAAGCAGCAGAGGAGTTATAAATAGTATAAGCATTAATAATTTGAGCTAGTTCATGACAATATGGTTATTAGATGTATTGATGCATTATAATACTCATTGTTTTTAATTGATAATTCCCAGTGATAGAATATACCAATTTGGTACACAATCACAGCAGTGGCAGTGGATGTTAAATTATAAATGGAATTGTGTTTGAACTATTTTCAGAGTGAACTCAGTGGGTCATGAATTCTCTCTGTGTATATATATTCAGTTAAGAATGCTTGAATAGGAAGAGATATCGCCAGCTACTTGCAAAATTGCCACATGGGCTTCATTATCTGTGAAGTCAGAAATGTTGTCTCAAAGTACACTAAATGAGGTCACCAAAACTGCTTCTTAACTATAAAAATGTTAATGGCTAGAGGGAAAATAGAGATTAACGTCACCATTAGAAACTTAAAAGAATCAGGGATAACGATTAGTACCACACACCCTTTCTACTTACCTACTTGATCTATTCAGAAGAGAGATGGACTTTATTTATTAACAGGACATTATTGCAAACTTAATTGGCTTTATTCTAATTACAATAGCTACTTTAGATGTGATTCCATTGATGGAGCAAATCATCATGTTCATTGGGACATAGCAAGTGGCTATTAATCTAACCAATGCTTTTTTCTATTTGTTTATTACTTAATAATTATCACAGGCTATTTTCTTCCAGCTGCCATGGCAGACTTCTCATTTCTCATTCATGTCTCTTGCCTATTTCTGCTCTCCAACATTGACTGTTCCTCTATTTCACATGACTTCATGTTGTTTCATCATTTTGATCAACATGCCATATTTTGGGATGTAAAAATTAGACAATGCCAAATATTCTAGAATGCTTTGAAAGGTTCATAAATGAGAGAGTATGTGAACTAAATCATATAAGAGTGTATTCTCAATGGCATTTCCTGTTATTCAGGAGGTCAAGGAGCTGCATTCTTCCACTTTGGAAAGACTAAAATTCACATCTGGTGGCTTACTGGCATTGAGGAAAAAAAGAATGCAGAGAAGTCCTGATTTGTACATTGAAAGAAGTGTAATTTATACCTAATTTGGATTACAGGTCTTCCAATTAAATCCAAAAGCTCCGTGTTTTCACCATGACAGAGCAATAATATTCCTGGCAATAGCCTATTGCATTCATAGATACTTTTGTTACTTGGTCATGTACTACAAAGGATGAAAATTTGCTTGATATGTTTTTGACAGATTATAGATATTTTAATACTTGAAGCCTTACATTTATTCTTAGAAATTTGTACTCAAATGATGCCTCAACCCTGACTATATAATTACTGTTATTGGGAAACAGCTACTGACATTCAATAAGGGCCTTTACTATGTACCACAATGCTATTGGAACTGAGCTTTCCATTCAGAGTTCGGTATCCATACACAGTAACATTCCATTATCAAATAGAAGAGCTCTGTGTAGTTATTTGATTTTGTATGGGTCCCAAAATTATGAGTCGGTGGCATGATCAAGTGACCTAGGTATCTGTATCCATTTTACTGTCTTTAACTGTCATCTGTATCTATGGTGTTAAGGCAATACAAATGACCATTGGAGGACAACTATATATGTCTGTCTTATATTTCTAAATATCACTAATGAGTTACTTCTTGCATAGAAAACAACTCTGAGAGATATTCTGCTTCTCTGGAGCAAATGATAGGCTTGGCTATATTGTAATATAGTAAAGATAATCTCTTTATTCCAGGAAAGTACAAACAGATCATTACAACACATATAGATTTTAAAATAATATCTTATTTATTATTTTTATATTTGTGTATGAGTGTATTGCCTGTGTGTCATGAAGGACGTATGGAGGACAGAAGATGGTGCAAGAGTCTCTGGAAGTGGAGATACAGATGGTTGTTAGCTGCCATGTGTGTGTTGGGAACAGAACCCAGGTCTTCAGCAGGACAAGCAGACCCTCCTTTAGATTATTTGTCTTCCTCTGACAAACCCTCCTCCTTCTCCTTGCTGCTTTTTTGTAATTTTACTTTCTGATTTTTTCTCCATTTTATTTGAGTTTTTGTATATTTCATATAATATATCTTAAAATACATCTTACTAAGTTTAGATCTCCTCTGCCCTCCCTTTCCCCATTCCCATCCCATCAGATTTTAAGTTTTCTGTCATCTATGTTAAATCTTATCTGGTCAAGCATTTCTATCCAGATGTCCTTCAGTGGAATTTCATTCACTGGAATAGAGTTACCTTATATAGTGTAACTCCCTGAAAGAAAATCTACTCTCCCTTACTCCACAGTAATCATTTGTCAACAGTTCCTTGACTCAGGTTGTAGTCTACTGCCCATTCCCCCATTCTATGCTAGTTCTTTGTCTGATTGAGCCTGTGTGGGTCTTGTGAAAGCCTGAAGACTAGCCATCACAGCTCTAGAGAACACTAGGCAAGCTTCTAAGGAAGAAAATCAGTCAACGTTCCAGCCCAGTTGCAAAGCATAATAATCACATTGACGGGGCAGAGTAAACTCTCTATTGGTGCAGTGGTGGCACTTTTATCTAAGAGGTAATTAACAACTATCTAATTCACCTTAAATTCCTCTCAAGGGGAGACAATTCATAGGTGGCACTGTAGATATAGTGAATTACATGTGATTGGAAAGGTCATAAATCCCAGAGCAAACTTGATCTCTCTTGTATCTGTAGACAAATGAAGGCTCTTACTGTATGCTAAATATGGAGCTTTATATTCACCTTAGATTTCTTTTTTTATTTATTTTTATTTTATGTGTATGAATGTATTGCCTGCATGTAGGTAAGTGCACCTGTGTTGTGCAATGCCCACAGAAGCAGCAGAGACTGTTGGATCCCCTGGAACTGGAGTTATGGACAGTTGTTAGCCTCCATGTGGACACTAGGATACGAACCCAGGTGTTCTACAAGAACAACCATTGTTCTTACCTGCTGAGCCATCTCTCCAGCCCCTCACCTTAGACTTCTTAAACTTGGGGTTTTTCCCTGATAGAATACAGCCTGTAGCATATGCAGGCATCATTCTATATGGCTTTGAATCACTCTGTGGTAATTGTGGTCTAGGAAATCTGAACCAATAAGTCTACACTGGCTTAGGTTATTTTTGTGAAAATTGAAGATACTAATGCAGTTTTCTTGACTGAAGATGCTAATGCAGTTTTCTGTTTCTCCAGCATCGGTCAAATGTTAGCAGAATACCTTGTTAGTTAGTAAGTGCTTAAATTTTTAGATGCTTTGGAGTTACTGAGATCTCTGGCAAAAAATAAAGTGAAGGGCAAGCACATTTTTTTTCTCAAAGGAAAAGATGAGATTCTCAGGAGAAAACATAGGAAATGAGGAATTTCTTACATGAAACTTAGAATATGTTCTCCTGAAGTGGTACATGAGCAGAGATGGGAGCATACCTGCATCTCATAATTATTATTGAATGTCTGAATGTTAAATAGTGAATGATTAGACTAAAACAAGATATTCAAATTATGCTTTGGTTTTTGCTCATTTTTCTTCAAGTAGGAGGACTAAAGAATAGTATTATACTCATAAGAAGCATGTCCTAAGGCCTAGACTACAGACACACATTCGTATCATTTTAGTCAAGATGTCCCTTAAATCAGATCATATGGTGTCAGGAATTTGGACATAGGATCAAAATGGTCTGAAATTATACGTGTGATTGAGCGATGCCTTCATCTGTTCTCAGCCAAATTTAAACCCAATCCATGCTTCACGGCATAGAGTGCTTCTCACTACATACCTCTATTCCTACCTCCAACTTCATTCTGATGTCTGCTCCTTTAAGGAAGAAACATGCTTAAGAATGAAGAAAAGGCTTTTAATTTAAATTGTTCTGGTACCACTAAATCATACACAACCATATTGTCTTAATTTTTAAAAGACAAGTTATATATTAATAACAATGATAATTTGGATGTTATTTTTTTCTCTATTTCAATATATGTCACCTGGAAACATTTTTCCAGAAATAATTTTGTCTTATATTACTTCCCTAAGATTTGTCATGCTAGAAATCTGCAGAATATTAGGAAGATGAAAACTGTCATTTATATGCTTTCAGGTCGGTACGTCACTCATTGTTGCAAAATATACAGGTTGTCTCTGGTCAGTTGCTGCACATTATTGGTAGGAGAAATAATACCCTCAATTTGCCACTGGGTCACTATTTTCTCATACATCTGACAGCTAGGTGAGCTGATAATGTTCTCTCTTCTGCAGGCCACTCTGAACAAAGAGTTTAAAAGCTTTGTACTATGAGCTACTGACTTGTGTTTGGCTTATCTTTTTGGGTACAAATTTGTCTTCCTGGATTCCAGTTTGATTTCAGTGTTTTCAGCATTCTTCCCATTTCCCTCCCAACTGCCTGCTCTACTGGTCCAGCTGCGTGCTGTGCCCATCTCAAAATTTAACAAAATTATGTTAAATGTTCATTCAATTATCCCTATTGTCTATCATCAAATATGTAGAGTGCTCTTATTAGTTGATACCACTCCTACAGTCTTCACATCTCTTATCAAATACAGTAGATACTTTTCATCATTTCATAAATATATGAAAAGCATTCTAGAAATTAGGGATGATACATGACTTTCTTAAATTTAGATTGTTTTTCTATATTAAGTCCACTAAAAATCGTTGTTAGCACTGAATAGATTGAAAATGTTCATCCTGAGATCATAAAAGAGCAGTGTGCTCACACTGAACATTTCTTTTCATCACATTCTTATAATAGAAAGCAATATTTGTATGAGAAAAATCAAGAAAATGTAATAAGAAAAAGTTGGAAAAAGAAACAAAATGAATACATCTCAATAATAATCAGAGAAATAAATTAATATATGAAATATTTCCAATGAATATGAGCATTTCAAAATTGCTGCTAATTTGGGCTTTTATTGGTATGAGTATGGAGCATTTTGGAAAGTAGAATACTGGGACAATTCGTAAAATAGCCTTATTTTACAGTTCGTAAAATAGTCATTATTTTCTTATGTTAACAAATACTAGTAATTTGTAAATACTGTGTTGTTAAAATTTATATTAATTAATTTATCATAAACTGAAAACTTTGAAAATTTCTTGTTCTAAATACAGTGGGTCCTTCCTCTACAAGTTTGATCTTTACCAACTCAGAATGGCTAACATCCAAAAGAAAAAATAAAACAAAAACAAAAGACAAACGCTTAGGGAATGTGGAGAAGGGGACTTTTATTCATTGCTGGTGTGAGTATGAACTGCTGCTGCCACTATAGAAATCGGTTTGTGATGAATAATATTGATAATTTGGTAGGTTTTTATTTGTAATTTATTGATCATGTATTAATATAAAGATGATACAAGAAACTAAAAATCCAATCTTAGCAAAAGGAAGCAAACATAAACTGTTAGTATTTGGAGAAAAAGAAACTCTTACACCCTTGCGATAGGAAATTGAATGAGTCCAGTCATTACAAACAAAATTATATGTGGAGACGTTTAAGAAAAAAAGATAAAACTATTTGTCAAATATGGTCGAGATAGACCATTGTACATATAGATTATCAATAGAGATGAAATAATCACCGACAATCATCACCACACCCATGTTCTCTTCACAGTGGCTAAGAAATAGAAAGAATTGAAGTACTAATGAGTCAATAAATAAAGAAATGTGCAGTATATGTACAGGAAAATCGCATGCATTAATGAAACAAGAGTGAAATCTTGTGCTTTGCACAAAATAGATGATATTGGAAAACACTAAGTCAAGTGCAAGGTGTAACACAGAGGAAGACAAGAGTCTCATGTTTTCACTGTGGTGGACACTATAAAATGTCAACCAGAATATGAAATGGTGAATGAAATAAAGGAATGCTTTAAAATATCTAAATGATTTTTTTTCTGGAAAACCTAATTTATAGAAGTAGAGTTAAAACATAAGGTTTAGGTAGATGTGGTGGCTCATGTCTGTAATCCCAGCACTCAGAGACAGAGGCAGACTGATCTCTCTCTGTGAAATCGAAGACAACCTGGTTTACATAGCTAGCTCCAGACCAGTTGAGGCTACAGAGCACCTGTCTCAAAATATACACAAAAATCTGAGAGATTCAGACACTTTTACTACTGGAAAAATTGAATAATTTAAAATGTATATACATACATATATATATATAGAGAGAGAGAGAGAGAGAGAGAGGGATTGAGAGAGATGGTCTTAGGTAAATTTCTCATATTTTTCTTTTGATGTATAATTCTTTAATATGTTTGTTACCTTTATCTCTCTGTCTAATATATATATACATATATATACATATATATCTTTATATGCATTCTCTATATTTCTTGAACAGTTTTTGATGTTTGTTCAATATTTCATTTTGAAGAATTTTCCTAAGTATCATTTCATATTTCTATGTTTTTCAATTGTCATAATACATGTAAGAATGTAAGAAGCTGGTTAATATTATTTTTATTACTTAATGGATAAATAGGTTCAAATACTAATTACTCATTAAAAATGTATTACAGGTCCCCATGCAGCTTCCTTTTGCCTTTAAATTTAAACAAATCATTGCAAACATCTGTGATTTAAGAATTCCTCCAGAATACTTGAATACATGTGGTGCAATAACTACTCTTATCAAACGAAAAAAACATTAAAATTACTGGGTGTTTTCAATATTCAGTTTAAATATGTAATATATGACAATTATTGTGAACATTTTCATTAACAATTATTAAATATTTTTATCTTTTAAATATATGCTGAGTGGGGATGAAGGTTTTCTTGATTACATCGTTACTGAATTTTTCAAGATGTAAAGTCACACATTAGCAGTAGTACTATATTTCACTTTACTAAATGACTAGCTGAATTGCAGTTTGAGACACAGAACTATCATCTAATGTTATTTCAAGGATGATATGAAATCCCTGACTCAAATGCTTCTTTCCTTGAAATCCTTCTCTTGGAGAAAAGAGCTAAGTGCACCAATTCCCTAAGTGCTATTTTTACCTCTGTGATTCCATGGTAACAAATTATCTTTACCTAACCCAGCGTTTTTCACACAAAATCCCCTAAAATAAGGTTGAGCTATAGGTAGTAACACTGAACCAAATGAAGTGGTTTATTCTGAGAGTGAATTAAAATGAAATAGCATGAACTTTCCCAGGACCTAAGTACAATTATAAATATACGTGTGTGTTTGAGTGTGTGTGTGTGTGTGTGTGTGTGTGTGTGTGTGTTTAGGAGAAACAATTAAAAATAATTTAGTTTGGTTCATGTCATACAAATATTTGTTGGTTAAATTGTAAGCAAATGTATGTATATTTATTCAGGATATCGTTAATGTGTACATAAATTATTTTTCATAAAGACTGTACCTAAAATGTAAAAATAACCTAACTTGATTTCATACAAGCTAAATATGGAGTATTCATATCTTCAATTTGTATTTAAAATTAAAGTTTCATAAGATATTTTAGGCTGGGGATGTATCTCAGTTAGTGAAGTATTTACCTAGGACCTATAAGTTTGATATCTGGTACAACATAAAACCTTGTTTGGTGGAGCAAGCTTGTAGTCCCAGCACTTGTAGGTGGAGACAGGAGTATTAGCAGTTCAAGGCCATGTGGTGGTTAGTTTTAATTATCTCCTTGCTCAATTTAGGATCAATATGACATGGGCCTATGAATACTTCTCTGAGAATTATTCTACGTTGGGTTAATTGAAATGGGAAGATCCACTCTAAATGTGGGCAGCAGCATTGCATGAGCTGGGCTCTAACTGAATGGAAAGTGTGGGGGAGCAGTAGGCACACAGCAATCAATTGCTATCTGTGACTGTGGATGCTAATTTGTCTAGCTGCTCAAGAGCCTACCTTCTTGACTTTCAGCAAAGATAGCCTGTAAACTGGAATTTTGAGACAAATATACTGTTTCTTTCTTGAATTCTTTTTTACAATGTATTTTGATAGTAACACAGAAGAAGCTGATACCTTTGGTCCTCGGCTATATAATAAGATCAAATCAGCTTAGGATATATGTATTCTGTCTTAAAATAACATAATAGTTATGATAATATGTATATATAAAATAATATTATAAAACACAAAGTATTTTATAGGTGTACTTAGCATAGAAATTATTCAACTTGTGCTCAAAATTATATAAAATTTTCATAATGATGCTAACCTCTAAACAAATTTTGTCACATATTATATGACATATTAACAAAATTAACATTTACATACATAATTTGATTTTGATCAAATTCTTAAAATTTTCATATGTTGAGGCAATCATTACAAGAGCTTAGTTTTTAATCTCATGACTGTAAAATTATAGTTTAAGTCTGTTGCTTTGTTTTCATGTTTGCGTGTTCTTTTGTTGAGTATTTTTAAACAATTTCATAAGTGATTTCTCTTTCCTTGGAAATTAAAGAATACTTTAATTATCATCAAGATTCCTTTGCCATCTTGAGTAAGAATATTAATTTAACATTGTTACTTTAGGACATCAAGATCAACTAATTTGAACACTTTGCATGTCTTTCCAAATGATGTTTTCCTATACATTTTCCAAATAGAGAGTTAAGGCTGCCTTAGAACTTCAACTGAGCAAGTAAGTTTGCAGCAAACTTTAAGCTCAATGAGCTTGAAATCCAACTGCTTCATGAGGTTGGATGCTATCCATTGCAATGAAACGCAAAATAAATGCTATGTATCATACTATCACATTCTGTGAGGTTTTTGCTTTAGTACTCAAATACATGTGCTTCTAGCTTTGACTACAGCTTTTAATCTAGTGCATGATCTTTCAGAAGGCAGCAGACTAAGTCATTAGATAAAATAATTTTGGAAAATTGTCATGTAATGTAGTCATAACAAAGCTACAATTTGTATTGCTTTCAGAATTTGATTCAAAGTAATCAGAACTAAGCCAGAGGAACCACACAGTTTGACGTTTTTCCCAATAGGCAATACAGTCAGTAGGAAATTATAGAAGTATTAATAATCTAAGACATTCTCAAATGTGATATGGATTGAAATCCAATCTCTTGCAAACAATTTTCAGTATACATATTAAGTTAATGTATATGAAACATATAAAATATAAAAGAGATTCACAGAAATAAACTATTCTGCAAAGATCAATTCTAGCTTTGAATGCTTTCTGAAAAATATTTTTATTGGTTCTAGCATTTCATAGAATGTATTTTGATTCTATTAATACACCTTCTCTCTTCTCTGCCCCTACCTACTACTGTCACTTGCCCCACACTCAACTTCATGACCTTCGTTATTATTATTTTTCTTTTCTTTTAAGCCTATTGAGTCTAACTTGTTTTTCCAGAAAAGAAAGTCCTTGATGGGTGTCTAGGAGATGTGAAGAAGTAAAAGCAAGAGTAGTTAGCATTACAACTTCTAGACAGGGAACCAGAAAAGAGTCAGAACACAGCAAATTTCAAATGTTTATATCAGAGTTCATTGGAATTTCTTGATGAGAACTTCCCAAAGCATCCCTCTATTGGGTTCCTCCTCATTTTTCTTTTCTCTGCCAAGGATGGACTCTAGAGTGATGAACTCAGGATTTTATTTCAAGCACTTTATTTTATTGAATATATGTTCTGAGGGGAAAATATGAGTGCATTACTATTAGTTTCTTTCTTTTTGCTGTGATCAAATACTGTGACAAATGTAACTTAAAGGAAAAAGTGTCTATTTTGGCTTCTAGTTCCAGAAGGAAAGAGCCCATCATGGTGGAGAAGAAAGGCAGCAGGAAGGGAAGGCATGGGGCAGGAGCAGGAGGCCAGCTTGTCACAGTGTATCAGTAAATAATAGTTGAGAGAAAACAGGAAGTAGAAGCAGGCTATGAATTTCAACCCCTATGCCTCCTTAACTTACTTCCTCTTACGAAATTCCTTGTCCTAAAGGTTTCACATCCTTCTGTATAACTACGAACAGCTGTGGACCAAAGAGCTATGGATTCTGATTTTTCAATTAACAACAAGATTCTATTGACTATCATCTTTATAGCTTGTATTATTATTTTATTACTATTATTGTGTTTTAAGATGTAGTTATCAAAGTCAACTAATTTGAACTTGGCATGTTTTTACAAATGATGTTTTACTATGCATTTTCAGAGTTAAGAGACTAGTCTGTTACAACTTTAACTGAGCAAATAAGTCCATAGCAAGCTTTACTTACTCAGTGTGCTAGAAATCCAATTGCATGATTCACAAATAAGCTGTAGCTATAGCCAGTACTCTACAGGTCACACAATTCTACTTCTCTTTTATTTTTTCTTGTACCAGAGATTGCATCTAGAACTTTATGCATGATGGTCAAGCAGTCTCCCTCTACCCACTCTCCCCCTACCCTCATATCTTCCAATATTTGTCATCATTCTTCTAGGTCTTAGATTAGTTAAATTTGCATTTCTTTGGTAGCTAATGATGTTTAACATTAAAAATATATATTTCTCAGCCATTTGTGTTTCATCTTTTGAGAATTCTGTTTAGTCCCTTGCCTTATGTTTTAATTGTTCATTTTCCAATATTTAGTATTTTTTAGTCTGTATATTCTAGATATTACCCTCTGTCAAATGTATAATTGATAAATATTTTCCCATTTTATAAGCTGCCTTTTCCCTCATATGATGATGACCTTTGTTTTACAGGAGCTTTTTAGTTTCAGGAAGCCCCATTTTCAAATGTTTGTCTTAATGCAACCAGTCCAAAGCTCCACCTTCACTTGCCAGGGATTATTTTAAGTAGATGATTAGTACTGAGTGTCACAGATAGTCAACATGCAGGGACTAAAATGACTGTGGAGTGCTCAGCCCTGCGTGGGAGACCTATATTGCACCCTCTCCTCCAAAGTCTCAAGGATCATACAAGAATGAGGGGCAGAAAAATTGTAAGAGACAGAATCATTTGATGTTATAAACAAAACTTTGTTTTCTGGACACAGCAAGGCAACTGTACAAATCAACTCACAGTAGTTGTGGTAGCATACACCTTTCTTATTATGCTACAGCTTTGAATTTGTTCTTATCCTGAAGGAACAAATGAAGAAGGCAGACCTTAAGTCACAATATGTACTGGCTTTTCTCAGAATCTGGCCTGTTTTTAACTGCCCTCCTTATAGCACTTCCACTACACCATCTGAAACATGCCCCAGATCTCTAATGTCTAATGATAGTTATTGGACCCAAATGAGCCTCTGAAAAACACTAAGTACAATTTGAATAAAATTACTAGTCAAGCAGATCCTTAACTGCATTTAGTTCTTCTTGATTGTCATGGTCTTTGTGATAACAAAAGCATATTTTTATTAAAATATACCATAAGTGGTCAAACTGATAATTCAGAAAACTTTATAATATTTATATGTAAGAACTATACAACGTGCCAGGAAAAATGAAAATATGAGATCTGAAGCACAGTTACTAGCCACACACTTTTTGTATATACACAGTGTAAAAATATATTTCTATCTCATGAACATATTTACAAATCCCCATGGATCAACCAAAGAATAACAGTAAAAGGATCAGGTGCAGAAAGAAAATCTAAAACAAAACCATTCTTTGTTAATATGCTTTAAAAACTTCAATACTATAATTATTCACAATACATGCTGTGTTAATGTTCTGTCACCAAAATAAATAGTTGAGATGATTGGGTTATAAAGAAATAATACTGTTGAGTGTGGTGCCTTTAATCCAAGCTATGGATAAAATGGAGACAGAAGGTTCATGATTTCCAGGTCAGCCTGGGATACATATTAAGAATGCAATTCAGAAAATCATAAGAAAAGAGGGATAGAGTGGGTGCAAGAGGGAGAGGGTGACTAAGGATAAGACTTTTCCTTGCAGTTTGGAGATCCTGCACTGTTTGTGGAGACATTGCTTTGAGGACTGTGGAGACTCAACAAGTGTGCAGGGCACTCATGATAGAGCAAACCAACTGCCATTTGGCAAAGATACAAAGGAGAATGAGAGTGTCTGGATCTCAAAATCACCTTTGAAACTTTGTAATAAATGACTGAAAGGATTCCCTGAGAAGGACCCATCTGTGTTCCCAGTAGTGCTAATCTGAAGACTGACTCAATCTTTAGTGGCCTTTGTAGGATACTTAACATGGGACTATTATAAATATGGTTCCCAATATTCATGCTGAATTACTTTTTCAATTATAATTAAAATCAAGTGATGATTATGTACTGAGATAACGTAAAGACTGTACACTCTAAATTAAAGACACATATTTTAATCCTTGAATATATTGAAATAAGGGTCTACTTAATAGAACTCAAGCTTATTTATGTTGATGGGAGGATTGCTTTTTCTGAATATTAGTATGCATCATTTTCGCAAACAGAATGTAAATGTCATGATTCTGAAAATTCTAGGAACTCATCAGCTTTTGGTAATTTTGGTAACTCTTACTTGTGATGTTTCAAAAAAGTCAAATAAGAAATAGCTCATAACCAGTGTGTAAAAGTTTTAAACCATTACATTTAACACTACATATTTTGATGCCTCCGTGCTTCACTTGGCTAATGGTATTACAGATCTACACGGTGCATGATGAATCGTGTTAAAGAAACTGACTTTTTTCCTATTTCTAAATCTGTATCAGAATTTATGTACTGAAGCTTAGTTCAAAATCTGATAATTTTGTTCTGTGCAGTGGAGTGGATAATTGAGGCAAATGGCTGATTAGTGCCGTCTCAAAGAACATGTTTAGGCTGTCTTGCAAGGTGTATTCGATTAATCTTATAAATTAGAATTTGGATAATTGCTTCAATTATATATGTTCTTGAAGAGTTTTATATTTGTTTGTAAGCCATTTTATAGTCATCAAGATTTTTAAAAATCTTTGCATTTGTTTGTTCATAGCTAATAATTAAATTCAACTGTTCCACATTTACCTCAATCTTACCAAGAATAGGGTTAGAAAATTAACAAGGATTTTTAAAATGAAATTAAATTTAATACTGTGTAATAAAGTCTGCTAAATTTTCTTTTTTATATTTTATTTATTTTTATTTTATGTGTATGAGTGTATTGCCTGAATGTGAGTCCACCCCTGTCGTGCAGTGCCACAGAGGTCAGAAGAGGGCTTTGAATTCCCCTTGAACTGGAGTTAAGGAAGGTTTGTAGCCACCATGTGAGTGCTGGGAATCAAACCCAGGTCCTCTGCAAGAGCAGTCAGTGCTCTTAACCACTGAGCCATCTCTCTAACCCTTAGATTTTCTTTTATTCTACAGTTTGTTATGATATTTTTAGTTTATTATTTTTCCTATGAAATTATAGTAATAACAATGTTTAATTTTTTTAAAAAAGTATTTGTAGGAAAGACACAAACAAAAAATAAAATGAAAACTAACAAGTCTTAGAATCTGAGAATGATTCTATGAGAGCACATTTAATATTTGTTCATTAAAGCCTAAAAATTCCAGAATTTCCCCACAGTAAAGCAGTAAAGCAGAAGCTGGTCCTCCATTGGGCATCTTGCCAAGAGAAGATAAGGCTGTGCCCCACTGGGCTATCTCCATAAAAGGATCAGAGCCTTACTACATGGGAGCATCTGTAGAGAGAGTGCTCCCAACTGTACTCCACTGGCAACTTTCAGCTCCTGGCCAGGTGTGGAGGAAAAGGGGTTGCTGTCTGTGAGATAGAGGAAACTAATTTCACCTCAGGTCTGCTTTACCGCCCAGAGGTGTGCAGAGTTTAAAAAGAGGAAAGGGGCCTTTATTGGACTAGATAGGAATGGAGACAGGGATATAGAGAAAAAGGTCATTAAGATAGTTAATGATTTCATCTTGCTTTTCTCTAGATTGTAATAATCCAATTTGGGTTCCAGCTGTGTATCATTGAGGCCACCAGAGGATGCAGTGCAGGTGAGTCTTGCACACAGAGCCCAGTCTTCTCAGATCACTTTCACAACTAGACTGGATTACATCCAGGATCTGGAACTCTGGGGCCAGAGATGATGCCTCTGAGTTGCAGGCTGAGTGCTGATTTACGTCATTGTGAAGGAACAGGCCTGTAGCAGTGAGACTGTTGCTGAGGACTGTCCTAGGTCTAAGTTCTGTGCCTGTGGGTGGCCATAAGGGGATTCCTGCAGAAGTGTGTCTCCTCCCAGTCACTCCTCACTATCTGACATTGGCCTTTGGGCATCAATGCTAAGTGCACAGTCTGCTTTGTGCCCAGAGAGTATTTTCCTTATTTTAAAATAAATAATTTATTGAGAATTTCATACATGCATATAAGGTGTTTTGATCAAATCCATGCCTACTCCCTCCCCTCTAAATCCTCCCATATATCCCCATCACTTTTTTCTGATCACTCTTTCTTCTTCTTTGGTTTATTTATTTTTATGGGGCTTTTGGCTACTCTAACATTACCCCCTCTGAAGAGGTAACACTAAAATCTTTTAAGGATTAGATACAAGCTCCCAAATACTTTTGACATTTATGGCCTTTGGAAGATTATGTTGCTAAGAGGCCCAAGGACATTTTGACTTTTAGTCAAGAAACTGTCTACTTTTCTTTGGGGTCTTCTTACCCTAACTGCCTAGCCAATTTCTACCTCCTGTCCTTATCACACCATCCTCTGAAGAGGTTACCCAAATTGCCGATATGGAATCAGGATGCAGACTGCTCTGACTTCTTCCACGCTGAACAGGGACTCAGGGATAGACAACTGGAGTACCCCTTCAGTGGGTCTATCTAAAAGACTCCCAAATTGTGTAACTCTTATCTCTAAGGAGAAAATAAAGTCCTTGAATCATGAATAGATGTGAACTAGTAAAGGCAAAAGTAATTAGCATTACAGTTCTAGACAGAGAACTAGAAAAAAAATCAGAACAGGGCAATTTTCAAATGTTTATATGAGAGTCCATTGGAATTTCTTGACCAGGGCTTCCAAAAGAATCCCTCTATTGGGTTCCTCCTCATTTTTCTTTTGTCTGCCAACGCTGGACTCGAGAGTAATGGATTCAGGATTTGCTTTAAGATATTTTGATAGCTGTTGGAGTGGTTAGAATCAGTGTCAGTTCCCTCTCAAGATTCAGGATTTACTTTCACATATTTTGATAGCTGCTGGAGTGGTTAGAATCAGTGTCAGTTCCCTCTCAAAGGATTCTAGATAGGGGGAGAAAACAAATTTATCCGTCATTTAAGAACAATAGCGGGTTGTCTCCCTTAGCTACAGGTGGGCACTACAGTATTGCCACTAGATATGGGGAGAAAACAAATTTATCCTTGCCTCCCTTAGCTACATGTGGGCATTATAGTATTGGAGACCAAGATTTGAAGTCTTACATCTGAGCAGCACTTTCTGGTTAAGAGAAAATCATCAATGACAGTTATCTAAATAACTTTTTATATAGACTTAAACCTAATATCTGGGAAGTATAATCCCTTGAACTCTAACAAAATCATGAATGAGAAATAATTGTCTAAATAACTTTTTATATGGGTTTAAGCCTAATGTCTGAGAAACGCAATCCCTTGAATTCTAAAGAAATATACTGATGACTTTACTCTTTGGTTATACTTTCCTTTTGGGTGTTTAACGGTATACAGTGGGACCAGATAACTTTTGCATGTTTAAGACCATTCAGTTGGCCCAAATAAATCAATGTATATTTACACTTCCATTTGAGGAACTGTTCCTCAGGGGTCACATGGGCTTGGGAGGATATCAATTTATCTTTACACTTAAGGTCATTTGAAGAACTGTTCCTCAGGGGTCACATGGGCTTGGGAAGAGCCCCTGGATCCTTTCTTTCATCAGTTCCATCTATGTGAAGATAATTCAAAGGTCCTACTCAACCATGGCTGGTTTCACCTTGAAGCATGGAGAAAGTGTTTTCTCTGTGTTGACCCTCCTCTTTGTAGATGGTTCAAATTCATCTTGTGGGGTCTCCATGGCCCCCGTGAAGAAGAGGACAGGTGACTCACCACAGTTTCAGGACATTTCGAGAGATGGTCCATAGTCCCCTGGAACTTAGTTGACCTTGGAGGGCAAGGGGCAAAAACTGTCCTTTAAGTCCCTCGGATCAGATTAGTATTGGCCTCAAAGTATGGCTATTAAACACCCAAGAAGGTTAGTTACACCAATCTGGTACTTTTAATTACCATGTGCTATGTCTCAGATAAACCTTGACTAGACATATATTTTGTTCCTTAAACTAGTTGACTATAACCTTAGAAATTTTAAGATTATGTGTATATTATTTTTGTCTCATCCTTTATATAACACCTATGTAGACTGTAGACTTTTATCTGTCTAGTCTATCTGTTGGAGGACCCACTTTTCCAGTCTCACTGATCAATTACCTGGTCTGACCATATTAGTATAGGCCTCAAACAACGGCTGGTAAACATCCAATAAAGTTAGTTCCACCAGTGCTATATAGGTTACGCTTGGGCAAAAAACCAAACATTCTCAGATAAACCTTGACTGGATATATATTTTGTTCCTTAAACTAGCTGACTAAACTATGACCATAGAAAATTTAAGATTATGTGTATATTATTTTTATCTCATCCTTTAAATATCATAACAAACCTACACAGACCTTCATCACTTCCTTAGGCTTTCTCAGTTTTTCTGTCTATTTTGGAAAATATCACCGTTCCCATATCCTTTTACATCTTTTACATTCTCATTTTCTTTTTTAATAATTATGAGA
>NW_008350123.1:492610-500398 GCF_000622305.1 Nannospalax galili
ACAGTTACAGGACATTTTGAGAGATGTTCCATAGTCCCCTGGAACTTAATCAACCTTGGAGGGCAAGGGGCAAAAACTGTCCTTTAAGTCCCTCCAACTGGATTAGTATAGGCCTCAAAGTATGGCTATTAAACATCCAATAGGTAAGCTCCACCAGTCTGATACTTTTAGTTACCAGAAACATGATATTTTAATTCTATTTGTAGATCAAACATGTTATAAGGGACTATTCCAGTCATCTTTCTGTTTACAGAACACAGACAGGAGATGATCAATTTATAGAGATAAAATATGTATTTTCACTAATGGGCAGTTGGTCAGCTGGTTCTATTACTTTGAGGCCATTGGTAAGGCAGTAAATCATGTTGGAAGAGCAATACAAAATTGCTTACCTCATGGCCAGATTATCAAAGAATAAATGAAAGAGGAAGTAGAGAAGTACGCTCCACATCCCTGAAATGTGCCTTTCCCAGTAACCAGAATACCTCCCACTAGGCCTCTCCTTTATTATTATTATTATTTATTTAATAATCATATAATTAGAAGAAGCATTTCATTACAACAGCATTCATCATTTATATATCATAACATACCTAAAAAGACCTGCATCACTTGCTCAGGCTTTCTCGTTTTTTCTGTCTATTTTGGAAAATGCTTCCATTTCCCATAATCTTTTAACATCTTTTCTAATCTCATTTTCTTTTTTTAAAATAATTATGAAACATAATAGCATTAAGAAATTTTCCATCTGTTATGAGACTTTTTTTTTCCTGAGGATACTAAACAATGCTTATTCCCACTTAAGGTTCTAGTGTCAAGCCAATGTTTGATTAAAGTTTTACTGGAGAACCAATGAATTTATTGAGCTTACTCACCATAATACTGAGGGGTTGCTGAGGTATACGTATGACCTGAGGATATGCACACTGGAAAGCCTTAACCCAGCATGGATCATGCCTTCTCTTCCTTGCTTTCCCCAGATTGTATACTTTAGCCCTCCCCAAATCCAGGAGGCCATGTGTGATTAGGGTCAAATTACATACAGTTGGCTGGGAAGAGTGGCTGGGTACTATGGTGAGGGTCCAACGACCCTGCTTGGCTCTCCTTTAATGAATAAGCATAACCATCAACAAGCCCAACTGTGACGATGTTTAGCGATCAGGCTCAGCTCAAGTCTTTATGATGGTAGTTATTTTGTACCATCATAGTTATTTTGTATAGCGTCATCTTACTAAAAGGACTTGGAATTTAAAAGGATTTGGTGATAGGATCCATGTATGAGGGAGAATATATGTTGTTTGTTTTTATGAGTCTGTGTTACTTCACTTAGTATAACAGTTTATATATCCGTCCATTTAACTACAAATTTCATTATTTCATCTTTCTTTACTGATGAATAAAACACCATTGTGTAACTATATCACATTTTTGTTAACCACTCATTATTCGAGGGGCACTTAGGGTTGATTCCTTCTCTTAGCCATTGTGAAAAGAGCAGCAACAAACATGGTTGTAAAAGTGTCTCTACAATAGGATGAGTCTTTTTGGTATACGCCAAGGAGTGGTATAATTGGGTCATATGGTAGGTTCATTTTTAGTTTCTTAAGAGTTATCCACACTGTTTTCCATAGAGGGAGCACGAATTTGCAATCCAAACAGCAGTGAATGAGTGTTCCTCTTTCTCCACATCCTTACCAGCATTTTGTATCATTTGTTCTCTTGATCCTAGCCAGTCTGTTTGGGATAGGGTGATACCCTAGGGTGGTTTTAATTTGCATTTCCCTAATTATTAACGATTTTGAACATTTTCTGAAATGTTTCTTAGTCATCTTTATTTCTTCCTTTTAGAACTCTCTGTTTAAATTTTTAGCCCATCTTTTAATTGGGTCATTTAGTTTCTTGATTCTTTGTTTTTTGAGTGCTTTATATATTATGGATGTTAAACCCCTGTCAGATGTGTCACTGGTGAAGATTTTTTTCACATTTTTTGGGTTTCACTTCACTTTTTTGATTCCTTCTTTTGCTTTACAGAAGGTTTTTAGTTTAATGAGGTCCCACTTGTTGATTGCTGACCTTCTTGAGCAACTTCTGTCTGATATAGAAAATGCTTTCCTACACCTATATCTTGTATGTTACTGCCAATATTTTCTTCTAATTGTTTTAGGGTTTCCAGTTTCACATTGAGGTCTTTAATCCATTTGGAGTTGACTTTTGTGCAAGGTGAAAGATAAGGATCAAGTTTCATTCTTGTACAGGTGGAGATCTGTTTTTGCCAGCACCATTTGTTAAAGATGTTGTCTTTCCTCCATTTTATGTTCTTGGCACCTTTGTCAAATATCAGGTGGCTGAAATTGCATGTACTCAGGTTTGGCTCTTCAATGATGTTCCATTGATCTATGCGTCTATTTTTGTGCTAGTACCATGTTGTTCTTGTGACTATGCCTCTATAGTATATTTTGAGATCTGGTGTATTAATTCCCCAAACATTACACTTTGTGCTCAGGGTTGCTTGGCTATCTGGGATCTTTTGTGCTTCCAAAGAAATTTAAGGATTTTTTTCTGATTCTGTGAAGTATGTCTGTCATGGGGATTTTGATTGGGATTGCATTGAATCTATATATTGCTTTTTGGAGGATGGATGTTTTCACAATATTAATTCTTCCAATCCATGAACATGGGAGGTCCTTCCATTTCCTGGTGTCTTCCTCAATCTTGTTATTTAGTGATTTAAAAATTTCATCATAGAGATCTTTGGTGTCTTTGGTTAGATGTATTCCAAAATATTTTATTTATTATTTTTATGAAGCAGTTGTGAATGGGAGCATTTCCTGGTATTCTTTCTCCAATTGCCTGTTATTGGTATATAGAAAGGCTACTGATTTCTGTAGATTGATTTTATAACCTGCCACTATACTGAAAATTTTTTATTCTCCTGTGGTATTGCTCTAGCAAGTGTTTCAAGCACTATGTTGAAAAGGAGTGGAGATAGTGGACATCCTTGTCTGGTTCCTGATTTTAATGAGAATGTTTCTAGTTTTTCTCCATTTAGAATGATGTTGGCTGTGGGTTTGTTGTATATAGCTTTAATTATGTTGAAGTTGTTCCATCCTGTCCTATTATCTCTAGGGCTTTGAAAATAAATGCATGATGAATTTTGTCAAAAGACTCTTCTGCCACTATTGAGATGACAATGTTGTTTCTTTGAGTCCATTTATATGATTAATGATGTTTATTGTCTTGCCTATATTAAACCAGCCCTTCATCTGTGGGATGAAGCCTACTTTATCATGGCGAATGATCTTTTTGATGTCTGTCTGTGTGCAGTTTGTATTTGGTTGAGAATTTTTGCATCTAAGTTCATTACAGACATGGGGCCACAGTTTTTAGTTGTGTCTTTACCTGGTTTGGGTATCAGAGTGATGCTGGCTTCATAGAAGTAATTTGGGAGTTCTCCCTCTTTTTCCATAATTTTGAATAATTTAAGTAGTATTGGTTGGAAGTCTTCTTTAAATGTTTTGTAGAATTCTGCTATAAATCCATCTGGGCCTACGCTTTTTTTTTTTTTTAGTTGGGAGTCTTTGTATTATGTTTCAATTTTTGCATGTTATGGGTCTGTTTGAACTGTTGATCTCTTCTTGGTTTGACTTTGGTGCTTCCCATGATATCAAACACCCCTCAATTTCCTTTAGATTTCCATTTCCTTTAGATTTTCAGAGTTACTAGTGTATAGGATTTTAAAATATTCCCTTATGATGGTCTGGATTTTTGGGTGTCTGTTGTGATGTTTCCCCTTTCATCTCTGATTTTGCTAATTTGGAATTGTTCTTTCTTTGTATTGGTTAACTGAGCTACGGGTCTATCTATCTTGTTTAGATTTTCAAAGAACCAACTCTTAGATTCATTGATTCATTGTATTGTTTTCATTGTTTCTATTTCATTAATTTCTGCTGTGATTTTTGTTACTTCTCTTCTGCTGGATTTGGGTCCCATTTGTTCTTGCCTTTCCAGTGTCTTCAGTTGCAGTTTTAGGTCATTTATTTGGGCTCTTTCTAATTTTTAATGTAGGTACTTGGAGCTATAAACTTCCCTCTTAGGACTGCTTTTAATGTGCCCCAGAGGTTTTGTATTGCCTTTTTCATTGAATTCTAGGAAATCTTTTATTTCTTTCTTAATTCCTCTTTTCACCCACTCATTGTTTAGGAGTGTGTTGTTCAATTGCCACGAGTTCATGTAGTGCCTAGCACTTTGTCCAGTGTTGATTTTCAGCTTTATTGCATTGTGGTCTAACAGAATGTATGGAATTATTTCACATTTTGTATTTATTGAGGTTTGTTTTGTGGCCCAGTACGTGGTGAATTTTTGACAAAGTTTCATGGGGTGCTGAGTAGAATGTGTATTCTTGATGCTTGGGTGGAATACTCGAAAGATGTCTGTTAAGTCCATTTGATGTATGGTACCATTTAATTCAGGCATCTCTTTGTTTATTCATTGTCTGATTGACCTGTCTAATGGATAAAATGGGGTATTGAAGTCCCTTACTATTACTGAGCTAGGGTTAATATGTGTCTTAATGTCCTGTAGTGTTGTTTTTATGAATTTGAGTGTAGTATAGTGTGGTGCATATATGTTAAGGATTGTAATATCTTCTTGGTTAACTTGTTCTTTGATAAGAATGAAGTGACCCTCCTTATCTCTTCAGATTAGTTTTACTTTGAAGTCCATTTTGTCAAATATTAGAATTGCAACCCCCTGCTTGTTTCTTAGTGCCATTTGCTGGCAATATTCTTTTCCATCCTTTTACATTAAGATAGTGTGTGTCCTTGAAGGTGAGATGGGTTTCTTGCAGACAGCAAAGAGATGGATTTTGTTTCTTAATCCATTCATTTAGCCTTTGCTTTTGACTGGGGAGTTCGGTCCATTGATATTTAAGGTTATTATGAAAGATGTGTATAGGTTGTCATCATTTTGATTGCTGTGTCTAATTTTGTGTTTCCTAGATTATACCTTTATTTATTTACTTTTGTTCCCCTTGAGTACAAGTTGTTTCTCTCTGCTCTCTGTATTGCTTCAAGTATTCTTTGAATGGCTGGGGTTTTTTTACTTGTATTTTTTCAGGTTATTCGTGTAATGGAAGATTTTTCTTTTGCCTTAAACTATAATAAACATTTTGGCGGGTAAATTATTCTGGGATGGCATCTATTGTCATGTACAACTGGAAATAACTTAATCCAGGCTCTTCTGGCTTTCATAGTTTTCATAGTTGATAAGTTATTTGTAATTCTGATAGGCTTTCCTTTGTATGTGACTTTGTTTTCCTTTTGCTGCTTTCAGTATTTTCTCTTTGTTCTGTACACTTAGTGTTTTTACTATGATATGTCATGGGGAGCTTCTTTTCTGATCCTATTTGATGATCTATGTGCTTCCTATATTCATTTGATGATGTCTTTCCTTAATTTCAGGAAATTCTCTTCTACAATCCTGTTTAAGATCTGGTCAACATCATTAACCTGAAATTCTTCTCCTTCCTATGATCTGTAGATTTGATCTTTTCATGGTGTCCCACATACCTTGCATATTCCATTCCTGTGTTTTTAAAATCTTTCCATACTCTTTGTTTGATTGGTCCAATTCTTCAACTTTATCCTCCACTGTTGATATTGTTTTCCATTTCATTCATTCTAGAGGTGAGGCTTTCCCCTGTTGTTTCAAGATGGCTTATTGTGTTTTGCATTTCCTTCTTCATTTCTGCCTGAGTTTTTGTCAATGTTTCTATCTCTTTTGGGAATTCATTCAGAAGTTTTTCCCTATCTTCTTTTAGTTCTTTGATTGGTTTGTTCATGTGTTCCTTAGATTCATTGAATTCCTTCATCAAGTGTATGATTGTTCCTTTAATTTCAGTGTCCTGGCTTATCTCTAGGTGGTTCACCTTGTAAAACTCTTCTATAGGATTGGTGGGCTTCGGTGAAGACATAGTGTTTTGACTTTCCATTTTATTATTCTTTCATTGTTGTTTTGGCATGTTAATTTGTTTTGTTGTTTATGATTATGATATGAGAATTAAGTTGAAGTATGCTTCTGTTTGTATTGGTGCCTAGATCCTTTCATTATTGCTTATGTAATGCTGGATGGTACAGAGTTCAGGTTCTCTCAGGTTTATTTTGGACAGAACTGATGGCTTCAGAGAAGCTCTTCAGGGGTACCCACAGAAGTCCAATTCAGGTTCCATTCAGGTACACTCAGGCTTCCTTCACCACATGGAGGCAGGATCCAGGGCCTCTCAGGCAGTCCCCCACATTCTCAGGCCCTCTGCCTGAGGGAGGACACAACTCAGCACTCTCTGGTGGTCTGCTGTGATCAGAGCTGCTACCTGGAAGGATATTTTTATAAACATACTATCAATCACATTTAAGAAACAATTTTAACAATACTTTTTCTGGAATAATTACATATTTAATGAGTGTCATACCTGGCATCCTAAAATATTAGGATCCATTTTGCCTGCTTTATAAATATACAAATTCTGATAGTTGTTGTATCCCGAAAATCATTTATTCCTCAGAAAAGTGTAAGCCAGCCAGGGATGGAGCCCACTGTTGTGAGTTAACTACAGAGAGTTAGGACTGCAGTGAGATTGGAATGGATAAAGGAAGTTTGTGGTAGCCAGGGTGAATGGTGGAGGCATCCTGCAGGTGTGGAAGCAGATGTTTCATCCACAGACCATGAGATGAAACCACACACCCACCAGATACAGAAGAAAGCTAAGGGAGACTGTGGGCAGGACTGGAATGATGCAATCTCTTTGTAAGTCACGCTCTCCCTATGATATAAACCATGTGAAAACCAAGATAAAAATATGTTATACCAGTTTAGCTTATTGACCTGCCTCAGTACAAGACCCTGAGAGAGTGAGGGCCATTCAAACAGAGAGCAGGAAGGGGAAAATTTAGTGTAATAAATTGGGGTAGTCAGCAGCATGGCACTAGAAATGACAAACCCAAACCGTGGGAGTTTGGGAAAGGCAAGGGAGCTAGTGGCAAAGCTGACATGGATCTCACAAGGGATCATAAAATATGTAATTATAGTGATGCAAGTCATGTAGAAGCAGATGAACTCTACTAAAGTCTAGCCAGTCTATTTAGAGTAATTTCCTTAGACAGTTCATTGTCTATGCTTGGGCCTGGTGCTCATTTCCCTCATTCTATGCTTGTATTTGATTTGATTGAGAAAGTATGGGTCTTGTACAAGCTGCACCACTGTAGTAAGTTCATAAGAACAAGTTCCCAGTGGCCTGAAATCCTCTGTTTATCTTGCTCTTGCAATCTTTCTACCCCTGTTTGGCAATGGTCAATTAGCTGTGCGTTTGTGAAGTTAAATATAGGAATTCTTTCCACTCAGAAGTATCTTTATCTTTGAACTTATCAAGTTGTGGCCTTCTGTATGCATAACACTCTGTACTATGAGAAGCTTTGGTGGTGAGATTTGAGGGATATATCAGTATTCTCTCTACCCCATCTACCCCATGTTTCACTATATTTAACATATAGGGAACACCATGTTTCATTATGTGAAACACCATAAGCCTTATGTGTAAAGGCTCCACTGTAGATGTAGATGTTTCACTTAAGGCTAAACATCTCTCAGACATATATTCTATTCTCTTTTTTTGATTTATCTTATAGTGATTTTTAATTGATTTTTTGCTATTTTCATATGATAGAGTTTTATGGAATTTAGATATGTCCCCCTCTCCACACCTCCCCTCCCCAGTGTCCCCGCAGAATATACATA
>NW_008350123.1:500437-509669 GCF_000622305.1 Nannospalax galili
TATATATATGCCTATAGTGTCAGATGTGTGTCTCCAAATGTCTTTCAGTGTGGATTCATCCACTGGGCCTATTATGGGTCAACCACATAAGACACTGCTTGTCCCTCTCCTTGAAGTCAGCATTTTCCAAAAGTTACTTAGATTGTGCTGGGATTCCCTACTTCCTCACATGTATGCTAGATTGTGTTTGGTTTGAGCTTGCACAGGACTTCTTGTACATGTTGCAACCATTGCTGTGAATTCACAGGTGTAAATGACTAGCTTTCAGAAAGACTCTATTTTGTTGTTGTCATCCACCCCCTCTGACTCTTAAAATCTTTCTGCCTCCTCTTCCACAATGATCCCCAAACCTTGGGGAGCAAAGGTTTGATGTAGGTGTCTTATTCAGGAATAAGCAGTCAGCAATCTCTTGTTATCTGGTCATCTGTGTTTTTCTTTGTTAATCACTATCGCCTTCATAAGGAAAATTCTCTGGTGATAGTTAAGAGATGTATTCATCCTACGTGTGGAGGTTGCATTAAAGGTGTGTCACTTTGGGTTAAGAATTTCACTGACACTTGTTCTCTGTGTTTGAGTAATTCTGGGATAAGTCCAATTATTTTTATTTATTTATTTTTTGTCTTATTTGAGACAGGGTCTCCCTGTAGACCCAGCTGTCCCGGAACTCACTATGTAGACCAAGTCAGCCTTCAACTCACAGAGATCTGCCTGCCTCTGCTCCTGAGTTCTGGAATTAAAGGTGTGTGCCACCATGCCCAGCCAATTCTTTTTCAAATATATATCATTTATTATTTTTATTTTATGTGTGCAAGTATATTGCGTGTATTTATGTAAGTGCACCCATGCCAGGCAAAGCCCATGGAGGTCAGAGAGGGTGTTAAATACCCAAGAACTGTAGTTACAGACAGTTGTTACCCACCATGTGAGTGATGGTCCTCTGCAAGCGTGGCCACTGCTCTTAACCACTTAGCCATCTCTTCAGCCCCTAATTTTTAAATCGAATTTAAAAGTTATCTCTTTATCTTTTTTCTTATGTCTCATGTACTTATTTTTCTTTAATTTTTTTTCTAATAGGAGAGCATGAACATACTCTTTCAATAGCACAAATTATGCAGTAAAGTTTTCCACCTTTAGGAAAATTGCAATAGTCAGCATATCTGGAATATGATGGATGAGCCCTGCAATGGGAAAACCACCTTTGTGATAATGGTGTCTGTTCTTCCAGGTAAGTATTGAAATATTTTTCATTTTCTTAGACTTAAAAGATCTGCTACACAAAATAATGCAAAATTAATTTCCAAAATCTATATGTATTCACTTTGTCAGTTAATTTTATTTTGGACTAGTATATCTTTATATAATTCCTGTTATATCAGCTGATTGCACATAAATGCAACAGATAAGTGTCCTGTCTTTAAGTATCCAGAAGACATTTATTGCCTGGTAGGAGGTTCTGTATAATGCTGTTCTCTCTTGAGTAACTTGCCTGTCAGAATGTAAATGATATGAGATATGGTTTTAGAATTAATGCCTCATGGTTTTTCTATTATATATAGTAATTTCTATATTTAATTTAGCTTTGAAAAAAATAATTTGGGATTCATTAATCCATCTTTAATCCACAGTGATTTCCATGAGATCTAACCTCTATAATCACAACTTATGCAATAATAGTATGTATTTAGTAAAACTAAGTTTGTTGAAGATAAATACTGCTATCATAATAATTTTAAAGTTTTTCACTTCAACATTTGATCTTAAAACATATTTGAGGGATTATTATCCAATAAGTTTTGTATTAGTGTCTTAAGTTTCTGTGACTGAGCAAGGTGATGATGTGTTTTTCTCCTCTTAGGAGTTTACTTTGTAGAAAGGGTAGAAAGAGACAGAAAATACACAGATAAATATATTTGTGTCTTAAGTTTCTGTGACTGAGCAAGGTGATGATGTGTTCTTCTCCTCTTAGGAGTTTACTTTGTAGAAAGAGAGAGAAAATACACAGATAAATATATATTAGATGCAAAAAATTATTTCAAAATGAATACAGACAAAATAGAGAGTATGGTTGTGAAAATCAATGAGAATTTTTTTTTGGCTAGGCTGCATTTTGAATATTCTGCTTATTATTTTTATTTTATGTATATGAGTGTACTGCCTAGATATATGTCAGTGTACCATGTCATGCAATGCCTATGGAGAGCAGAAGAGGGCATCTGATTCTCTGTATTTGTAGTTACAAGCAGTTCTTTGCCACCATGTGACTGCCGGGAACCAAACCATGGTTCTGTAAAAGAATAGCCAGTGCTCTCAACTATTGAAACATCTCTCCAGCCCCCCATTAGGTTGCATTTCAAAAAAATTTAGAATACTATATCCAGGGGGAAATATCCAGAAAAAAATTTCATAAATATGTGCCTAGTAATTTATCATCAGCACCTCTTTACATAAAAGGTATTCTTATCGAACTTATTTAGGTATAATGAAAGTGATCTCAAATGGAAAATCTGATTTCTAAGAGAAATTACATGTAAGACAGTGTCCATATGTGACCATACTTAAAACCATCACTTAAAACAATAAATTTTGTTAGAGTAAATGTTTAACTAATACACAAATGTTTTCCTTTTCAAACCCAAATTCTCATATATCATCTTTATGTAATTCTATAGGAATCATAATATATAGAAATCTATCAGGACTCACAATCAGGAGGCAGAGGCAAGAGTATTGCTACAAGTTCAAGGCCAGTCTATCTCAGCCAGCCACAGCTATAGAGTGAGATTACACATAGGACATTATACATAGCAGAAGAAATCAATGATTTTTTCATAGTATATGTGGGTATTTTAAAAAATTGGTCTTACCTGTGCTATAAAGGAAGCCACAAGTAATTTTAAAAGGTAAGTACCATATTGACAGCTTTGATCAATAGTATTATCAATATGTTAGAAAGTTATTACAAACAAGATACATAAGAAATAACTCTGAGTTTGGAGTTTAAACAAACTTGAAAAACATTGATAGGTGAAAGAAAACATCAAAATGGATTTTAGAATATATTGGTAACTTAAAAAAATATGATGTTGAAATTTAAAGGGAATATTTAAGAAAATTTCTGAGAGGTAAATGGTACAGATCAATTATGAATATGCAGATTTTAGGGGAAAATTGAGAGAGATTAAATTCAGTGGCCTAACTCTCAACTTCAAAAGTTAAACCAAAAGAGAGGAAACTCAAGTGTGGTGATGTAAACATAACCTAATACTCATGGCTGGAGTGGCCATAAATCTTACAGAAAACCTCAGGACTGTCACATTGCTAGACTAATATGATTTCTTACTATATGCTAAATATGTATCCTTTAATTTACAGACAACTATCCCAATCACCACTCATCAAAGAAGCTCATTTTTTACCAGTCAGAGACTATTACCACATACCACAACTGGTCACACATGAACATTGTCTAAGAATTCCCCAGGCCTAAGAGATACATATAAAATGCAATCTCT
The DNA here is from genome assembly GCF_000622305.1 of Nannospalax galili. NCBI lineage: Eukaryota > Metazoa > Chordata > Mammalia > Rodentia > Spalacidae > Nannospalax > Nannospalax galili. Next base: position 503,950 of record NW_008350123.1, read on the forward strand.
ACACCTAAAGCTCATGGAACATAGAATAGGGATAAAGAAGAGGACACTAATGAATCCCTCAGTTCTCAACAATGAAGCTCCCTCCTCTTCACAAAGGTCACAAATAGCCAAAGTGTAGAGATCAATAGTCTGCTGAATGCTTATTCTTGGGCAGAAATCCTTTATTAAACCTTCACTCACCCAAGGCTCGTGAACCATTGTGGAAGAGGGGACAGAAAGATTGTAAGAGTCAGGGAAGAGATGCACGACTACATGGAAACAGAGTGCTAAAGAGCTCCTGTGAACCTACTCATTTGATTCTGTGGCAATGGTGTCAGCATACACAAGCCCCATGTAAACTCAGGCAGACAGTAACCCAGCATAGGACTGGGAAAATGAACAGCAGACCTCAATCATATCTGAAGTAATGTTGGCAATTGATTGCTGCTAGATGAAGAATGGATGATCTTCCCATAACAAGGGACTCTAGACAGGCTGACTAGAGTAAGTGGATGGACTTGCACAGGGGAACAGCTTGGGACACTGACAACCCAGTAGGACTTAACAGGCATGACAGAGTATATGGGCTCCAGTTGGAGGGTGTTATGGGAGGGTGCAGGTGAGGATAGGGGTATAAAGATGGTTAAGATTGTTAGATATTCCATATGAAATACACAAATAATTCAACAAAAATATATTTAAAAAATCGTAATATAAAAAATAAAAAATGTGCAGTTTCTGAAGCCAGATTGTCTTTATGTGAATCTGTTTCCTTTTACTTGTTTTTTTTTTTACCTTGAACAAGAAACTTAAGCTCGTGTTTTTCTTCATGTATGATGCATGATTAATAGAAATAGAACCTGACTCACAGAGATATAAGGACAGAATGAGCAAATACACAAAAGATAGTGTCAGATACTTGCTCAGTTGAATGTGATTAGTCTTTGCAAGTAAAATGGCACTAATTAAGTAGAGAGAAAACATACCTTAGTTCCTCACCTGAAGGAAAGTCTAAATTTTCGAGGAGATAGATATACTTACCAGACTTAAACATTGTACAATGTGTATATGTTTGAAACATTTAATCATATTTCATAAGCATAGTGTTCAATGTTCTTGTTTGCATGTGCCTGTAAAAAGTAATGTAACTGAACTGAAAGAAAAAAAATTCATACAAGTTAATAGTCTTTCCTATGAAAGTAATAATATGGTTGCAGCTGTTCCCATGATGATCGGGGAAAGAAAAATGGAGAGATAAGCAGTAAACAAAAAGGACACGAGGAAGGAGGATGCATGCAGGCTTCTTTGACAAGTTTGATTGTACAAAATGGACACTATCTGTAGGCACAGGGGCAACAAAGTTTAACTTTTTTAGTATGGGCTGAAGAATGAAGTTTGTATACATGGCTAGGATTCAACTGAATAAGGATGTGGTAAATGCCCTGAGAGGTCAATGAAAGCAATAAATGACAGAATACTAGACACAGCAGTGAAAATAAATTATTTGTTAATAAGTCTATGCTTAAGAAAACAGTATAATATGAGGGTGATTATTTTCCCACAGGATTTTTAATTGACTTTTTTGTGTATTTCATACAGAACAGCTTGAACAATCTTAATCATCTTTATAACCCTGTCCCAACTGTCATCCTCCCATAGCCCCCCCCACTGGAGCCCATATACTTAGTCATCCCTATTAAGGCCCGTTGTGTTGTCAGTGTCCACAGCCGTTCCCCTGTGCAAGTCAGTCCACAAAGTCTAGTTAGACTAGAGTCCCTTGTTTTAGGAAGATTAGCTCTTCTTTATCTAGGAGCAATCAGCTGCCAACATTCCTTCAGAGAAGATTGAGTCTGCTGTTCATTTTCCCATTCCTACACTGGATTAATAACTGAGTTTGCATGGGACTTATATATACTGACACCATTTCCATAGACTCCTATGAGCAGGTTCCCAGGAGCTTGTAGAACTCTGTTTACATATGATCATATGCCTCCTTCCTGGCTCTTATCATCTTTCTACCCCATATTCTGTGACGGACCCTGAGCCTTGGGTGGGAGAAGTTTAAAAAAGGGATTCTGTCCAAGGATCAGCATTCAGCAGACTCTTGGTCTCTACGCTTTGGGTATTTGTGACCTTTTGTGTTCCTGGCCCTCTGCTGCTTAAGGAAGCTTCATTATTGAGAATTGAGAAATTCTTTAGTGTCCTCTTCTTTATCCCTGTTCTATGTTCCGTGAGCCTTAGGTGTAGAGGTTGCATTGTAAATGTGTCATTTAGGCCTGGACAATCCATAGACAATGTCTGTATGTGACCAGTTGTGATACTTGGTAAAAGTTTCTGACTAATGCAAAAATGATCTTCTTTTGAAAGGAGAAATGGAGGCAGATTAAATGGGGAAACCATGGTGGAAGGGTTAGACAGTGAGAAAGAGAGAAGGGAGATAAATAATGCCTAGCTAGTTTTGAAAAACCAGAGGGAGCCATATTAGTCCAACAACCTACTGACAAATTATACATACATTATCTCTACATGAGTCCATGTGTATAGCTAAAGGTTATATAACAAGAAATAGTGCCAGACAGGAGATACCATCATTTGAGTTGTTTCCAGGGTGGTCCCAAAATAACCCAGGCTATTGCCACAGCCCTTGATGGCCTACCAGAACTTGAAGGTAACACCCTTCTGCTGAAGACAGAGCAAACTTGGGACACAGTTTTTGGAGCAGTAGAGCTGTGACTGACCTGCAACCACTTCCCCTGAAGGCTAGCTCCCATATCTTTGGAGAACACTATGAAGGTGCCAAGGGAAAACATCAATGGATGGTCCAACACCAGCTTCAAGACCAAATAACCACATCAATGGCCAGCACAGCATATGTCATTGGTGCAGTAGTGGCACTCTTATCTTGGGGGTAATCAACAGCTACCTAATTTGACTAAATGCCCACTGAAAGGGAGGAAACTTAAACTCAATTATAGTAATGTTAACATAACCTAATACACAGGACTGGAGTGGCCATAGATCTTAGAGAAAACCCCAAAACTGTCACATCACTATACTGATGTGATTTCTTACTATATGCAAAATATGTATCCTTATATTTACAGAGGCTTATTCTTATAAGAAACAAACAACAAGAATATAAAAAAACTGCTTTTGCCAGGGACAGAGATGGTATAGGATTTTGACTAGGGAGCAACTGAATATTGAAAGCCATTCTATCATACAGAACAATGAGAGATATACAGTGATTAACAAAGCAGGAATGAGTGCATTTTTTATTTTTAATATTTTATTATTTTATGTATATGAGTTTATTGCCTGCATGTGTGTAAATGCACCCATGTCATGCAATACCTTAGGTAAAAAGAAGGCCTTGGATTCCCCTGGAACTGGAGTTATAGACATCTGTTGGCCACCATTTGGGTGCTGGGAATCAAATGTGTTCTCTGCAAGAGAAGCCATTGCTCTTAAATGCTGAGTCTTCTCTCCAGCGCCCTGTTTATTTTTGAGAGAAAGGAAAATAATGGTTCATTCTTGAGTTAAAGCCCAAGATAATAATGAAAAGATATTATAATACATGGTCCTTTCTATAGTGAAAATTTATCATATTTTCTCCTTTGGGTTAAACTTTTTCTGTATCTCTCATGCCAGTGTCTACTTGGTTCTCTGCACATTTTGCAGGTCTGTTCTCTGATGTCACCTCTTAAATAAAAGTGTGTCTTGTGACACATTCCACAAACTATCATCTCCTTTTTCTGTTATCATTCCACACATTTTTTTCTGATATTTCTTATCATTTCCCAGCAGCCATTATTTAGCCACTTTCATTTGTTATTGTTTCTACCTTCAAACAGAATGTCAATTCCTTGAGGGAAAGGACATAATTTGTTCACTGTAGATCTCCAGACAACACATAGCTATAGCTCCCTCCCTCCCTCCTTCCTTCCTTCCTTCCTTCCTTCCTTCCTTGCTTTTTTCTTTCTTTCATTCTTTATTTCTTTCTTTCTTCACATATATACACACCCTTCAGTAAGCATTGATGCTCTAGGTCACGATATACAACAGTGAAAGCAAGCTAAGATTTAATACATTTTACTCTATTTGAATAATTTCCTAGGGATTGGGAAAATCACTCAGTCTGTAAAATGTTAACCAGTTGTATATGATGACCAGAGTTTGAATCCCCAGAACTATGCAAAATGTATCTGGTGGGATGTGCTAGACCACCTGTCATGTCAATTGTAGTAGACATAAGGATGAGGCAAGAAATCCCTGGAGCAGGATTATAGTCAGATTGCTGATATAGTAAGCTCTGGTTTCAGTGAGCTATCACACCTTAATAGGGTGGATAGCAATCTAGGAGGATATCCAGTATCAACCTCAGGCCTCCACATATGCATACATACATGTGCACAGGCACTTACATATATATGAACATGCCTACATAAGGAATGATATCCAAGATTTACCTCTAGACTCTACATATGTGTGCTTGTGCACATACACAAATGCACCTTAATGCACAAATAAATAAATGAAGAAATAAATCATTTGCATCTTACTTGCCATTACCTTATTCTAATCTAGTTATTTGTTACCTATAGTTCAATATTAATCCCCTAAATCCTTGTTTCTTGTTTCAATTAATTAATTATTTAATTAATTTTATGTGTATTGGTGTTTTGTCTGCATGTAGGTAAGCTGACCAGTGTGTGTAATGCTCATGGATGCTGAAAGAAGAATCACCTACCCAGAAATGGAATTTCAGTTGATTGTTAGCCACTATGTTGATGCTGGATAAGGTACTCAAGTCCTCTGAAAGGGCAGCCAGGGCTCTGAAACACTGAACCATCTCTCCATCATCAATTCTACTCTTTCTATACAACTGCGTTTTCCACTTTGCCTCTTCAAATGTATTTAAGGCATCATTTCAAAATAGAAGTTAAGTGACTTTATTTCCCATGGCTAGTGTCTTTCTAAGAAAATTTAAATTTCATGTCTAATGTTTCAAGAATATATTGGGTGATATGGCCCCTATCAACTTTTCCTTCACAGTATCTGTAGAATATTATTACCCTTGTGGTCTCTTTGCTGCCATCACATTGATTTTCTGACACTGGCATTTTTCAGCTCAAAACCTTTACTTTGGATGCACTGCATCTTAATCACCACTTCCTCATATTTCTGATGGACGGCACTTTCTTGTTATTCATGACCTACTTTAAATAACGCTTATTCAGAGATATGTTTCTTTCAGTATCTTATAGTAGTCTTTTTTGCTTACAATTATTCTCTTATCGGTCCCTGTTGTCATCTACCATAGTAGTTGTGTCGAAACACGACTATGCAGGGCTTTATCCTTAGCCCGAGTTTTATTTCTCTCCCTCTGTAAAATACAAACCACTCCAGCAAAGGCATTTGGTCACTTGCCATTGTATGTGTGGCAGTGAGAATCCTGTGGCACATATAGCTGTCAGGGATTGTGAAGGGCTGAAGAGTTTAGTCAGTTTGAAATATATCAATCAATTTATCAATCAATATATCAATCAATATATCAAACAGTTTGAACTATATCTGCATTGAATAATCACAAATACAAACTTGTTTTATGCAAATGGAGCTTACAATTAGAAACAATCTTCAACTATTTTTTACAATCACTTATATGTTCCTATATTATAATGATAATAGCTATAATAATTAATAATATAATTATTAATTACAATAATTAAATAATAAAT
>NW_008350123.1:509817-515287 GCF_000622305.1 Nannospalax galili
ATACATGGTTCAACAAATATAATGGGAGAAATAAGTGCCACTGCTCTGATACAAGCAGTAGGCCTTTCCAACCAAAAGGGTAATGCATGATAGAATATTTGGTGCTGAAAAGAAACACGTATTACAGAGTTAATTAGAGGCATGACAGAAAGGGAAGAAACATTATAGGTGAAGGACCTATAAACTAAAGACTTACTTCAGTACACATAAATTCAGATTTGGGTTAAAAATGAGTTCATTGACTTCACAGTATCACTTTCCTTGCTGTTTATAAGAAGATACTGATAAAGGATTTGTAAAGTACAATTGCACCAGAACCATTTCTCTAAAGCATGGACATTGTTTTGTAGTTCATAACGGTCATATGTCCCTTTGTTTTCTATTGTCATTCTGAACTGTTGATAGAATTTAGTTTACTAAGAGAATTCCTTCTTAGCATATGCTGACAGGAACAAAACTGTGAATACCTGACTAGAAAAACACTTCTGCTTTACTTTGTGGAAACATTTAATCAATATGACTCAGGTTTCATTATTTTGAGTTAATATAATATGAAAAAGAGGAGTTAATTAGTGGGTGCACTGAGACTATTACAGACAAATGCTCATTCAACATTCATTCAGAACCTTCCTCTTACTGTAAATGTTCTGTCAGATAAATGTGTTTGCTCTCTGCCTATTAGTGCAAATACAGAGCATTTCAGAGCAATTATCTAAATTACTGATACCTCGAGAGCCTAGGAATTGCTGAAAATAGCTAGAAATAAAAAATTCATTTTGTCACCTTCTGAGCAGAAATTTATTTTTCACAGTATTTTGCCATATCATTGCTAAAGTAATGTAAAAAGTAATTGAGGAAATTATAATAAAAAACACATAGAGTCTATTGGGCTGTAGACATTCACGTGACATTATATACAAGAAGATGTGCAATATGGTACAATTAATGTCCTATGTATTTCCCAGTTTATATTATTTCCTAAGTTTTTTCATCTGAGTAAGATTAATATTGGAACATAAAATATGTTACATATTTACTAAGATGGGACTTAGGCTGCTTTAAACTATTAAAGTTCTTTACTTTCATTAATTCTAATTTGAAATTAAATTTCCCCATTTGAAAAACTCTTATTAAATTAGCAGATTGCAAAAAAAATTGTGATTGTAGCATTGCAATTCAGCCATTTGCTCCCTAGATATACATTTTTTAAAGAAACTAATGATGTATGGACCTAATCAAAATTCCATAATATCCCCATATATGGGTCATTTGATAATCATGAAACAGGAAGCATAGATATACATGATAATCGATGTTGAGACTTCAGGATAGAAAGTTTCTAGACACCCTTTTATTTCTATTTCCTGTATCAGCCTCAGTGAGGTGAATCCTGTCATGGATTCATCAAATCCAATAAACCAAGACTCAAAAACCTGTTAACATAAAGATGGTAAATGCAAAATGTTAGGAGGGTTCTGGGACTTTGATTTACTTTAAGCCTGTTCCTGCCTCATCTTTGCACACTTTCTGAAAAAAAAAAACCAAGCAGTAAGTGATAAATTAGGGTTAACAGCAAAAATGGTAGAAACATAGTATAATGATCTATCCTTTACCTTACTCACTGCACAGAATTTTATCAGGAGTTTTTCATGGTGGCACTTGGGTGACAGCTGAAGAATAATCTGTGTTCTGTACTCAATGACTCAAATATCCATGAAAGTGGATATAGTTGACCCTAACCTTAATAAAAAGCCAATAGCTAATTACCAATGGGTGAGGTGAGATAGAGTTGATCTTCTTTAAGGGAGAGACACTAGATAGACTGACTAGACCCCAGTCTATGAATGTTCATTAAGAAACATCTGGAAATACGAACTTGACTAGATAGACCTTAACAGAATACATGAAATACCATGGGGGGAGTTTCAAGGGTTTGTGGATTGGTGAGGAAATACAAAGAGGATCAAGATGTTTTATATTGAATGCACGAAAATGCAATAAAAATGTACATTGAAAAAGACTATATAATCATTCCACTTGCACTTTCACAATGAACCCTAGGCTTTTAGGGGGCCGGGGACAGAGGCTTAAAATAGCGGTGCTCTTCTGGGATATACACTCTGGTAAATGCCAGAGGGGATTGATGACCACAAGGAAACAGCGTTTTCCACACAGCAGTTCAGTTACTCACATGAACACACAGCAATGATGACAGTGGGACAGAGGCTTAAAATAGCGGTGCTCTTCTGGGAGGGGATTGATGACCACAAGGAAGCAGCATTTTCCACACAGCAGTTCAGTTACTCACATGAACACACAGCAATGATGACAGCATGTACAAGTCTTATGCAAGCTCAACCCAGACAAAATCTCAGCATAGACATGGGGAAGTGGTAAAAATTCCAACTCAATCTAAGGAACTTCTGGCAATTGTCGACTGCTGGGAGGAGGACAAGAGAATGACTTATAGGAATTGGACTCTTTGTGGGCCCAATGGATGAACCCACACTAAAGAACGTTTGGGGACACAAATGAGATTATGCAAGCTGTGTTATATATAAAAGAGAGCTCATTAAATTGGGCAGGGGATAGTCGGGGTTGGTGTGGATAGAGGAGATGATCAAAATACCATCAATATATGTTGTATAAAAATGGCAAAGATTCAGTATAAAAACTAACATACAGTAAATAAAAATAAAAGGTCTCTCATTTTGAACACATACACAAAAATGATATATTATCATTACTGGAATTCAAAGACACATCTTTAGATAAAATACAAATTTTCAATATTGAATGCGTGAATTATTGGGTAGTTTTATCATATTCTAAATGCAAATAAATTCAGGAAATATCTGTTTTCTAAAGTAGATTTATTAGCTTGAAGTTAGGGAAGCTAACTCAAAATTCCTTATATTTATATCAGACTTTGTGATTTCAGTGGCCCTGACATAACCAATTACACTTAAGTCTCAAAAATATTATAACATTGGTGGGACAATGACACCATCTAAATTTGGCAAAACTGATAGAGAAAATTAGCCAGTGGTACAAAGCTACTCATCAGAAGGCCTATTGTTCAAATAAAGTAGTATTTATTTAACACTTATTAGAAACCAAGTCTATTTGAAGCACAAGGGAAAGAACATTGAGTCAGATAGAGAAAGATTCTTATGCCTTCCTGGAGTTTAGACTAATGGCAAAATACTAGAATTTAATAGTATGTAGCTCAGGCTGCTAGAGCAAATTACCACAGGTAGGGTAATTTGAATAATTAATAATTATTTCTGCTGTTGTGGAGAACATGACAAAGGTGCTCACTGCTAGGATCCTGTGGAGTGACTCATTCCTAGACCATACACAGCTTCTGTTCTGCTGCCGTTTCATATGTACAAGGATTGGAGTCCCTCTCTGGGAAGGACACAAGTGCCATGATTTGAATTTCTTCTTATAACCTCATTAAAATCTATTGCACAGAAAATGAGTGCTCTTGCATATATGCAGGCATAACACTCCTACACATAAAATAAATATAAAAGAAAAAATAATAGAAGAATAAATAAATAAATAAATAAAGTAAATGTATGTTTTAGGGAAAAGTTCCAGTTAAAGGCATTAAAGACAAGGGATACAAGGGTGCTATAATGTGAATATCCTGGGTACAAGGCTCTAGTTATAAAGGAAGTATATACATCAAACCAGGTATTTGTCATAACTCTAAAGATCAGAAAGACAGATAAAATAGTGACACCCAGGAGAGCTGGTAGGGAGGGTCCTGAAGACCAGATCTCCATTAGAGAAGATGAGGTAAGCTGTGGGCTTCATGTATTTATCTCCATGCTCCAACTCTAATTATTCCATGCACCACTTACATTATCTAGCTCCCTATTCTACAATAATTCATTCCCCTTTTCAACAACGTCAAGAGAAAACATTTTCCCTCCTCATAGGGATAAGTCAATCTTTCCAACTTTTACTGTTTTGATCATTCCAGATAATGTAAAGAACATTCTTAACACCACTTAGAGATCACATTCTGAAATTTTATTTCTTATAAAATGTCTTCAATTTATGTATTCATTTTTTGAAAATAGTCTTCCTGTTTACACCAAACAATAAATATTTATTACAATAAATATTGTAATAAAAAATAAAAAAGCAATATGATAACCTTCAATTCCTCCCCTATGAAGGATGACATGAAATAGAATCACTATTACTTGAAGAGCTAAAATTTAAAATCTATTGATGTCAATGGTTATTTAAGCTTACTAAAAAATTCTGTAAGTATTATCTTGTTAAATTACAACAATAAAAGTACAAACATAATTCTCAGAGGGAGGAATTCCTATCATTTCAGTGTATTTTCCAAAGTCCATATTCTAGAAGCCTAATCTGTTAGAGTATGCCACATGTGGGATCTGTAAGAGGTAATGAGTCCTTAAGGCTCTGCCCTTATGACTGGACTATCATAATGAAAGGAATGTTAATATTATTGCAGTATGATGCTTAATAAAGAGATGGTTCCATGCCCATAATACTGGCACTTGTAGTTACAGTCAGGAGGATCAGGATTTCAAGGTCAATTATAGTAAGTTTCAGGTCAGCATTGAATTCGTGAGACCTTGTCTCAAAAAAAGGGAAAAGAATTTGCTCATATTTTTTTCTATCTTTCTCCTGTGTTGGCAGTCAGCCTTTTATCTTCTGTGGTAGAATGATGCAGGAGCAATACAAATCTTATGAGAAAGGAGAACCCTTATTATTGGGCCTCCATGTCTCTAAACGATGCAAATATAACCTTCTCATCAATTTCAATTATTTAGCCCATAATAATACGTAATAGTAGAATAAAGCTAAGTAAGACAGGGTGTACCAGGAAGTATCAATAGTTGGTGATTTTTATTCCCTTTTATAGTGTGTGTGTGTGTGTGTGTGTTTATTATCTCAAAATATTTATGCTTGGGTATGCATGCTTGATATCACCTCTCATTTTTCAAAATACAGCCCATAAAAATGATCTAGCCATCACGTGATAATTTCATACACGACTCACTCTAAATTACAACACTCTTCATTTGGAATGGAAATAAAACTTATGAAGTAGAATGCAAAATTTATCATAACACTTTCAAAGATATGATCAACTTCAAAGTTTTGGAAATCATACAAAATTATGCATGATTGGTACACTGTGATTCATACTCCTGTCTTTGACATCTATTAGATGAGGCTGTGTTGAAGCAGGATTGGTTCCATTATAATTAATTATTGTTAGAGAAAAGAACACTTTCAAAACACTATGCATTTCACATGACACCTGAGGTCGATTTCTTATCTATGATTGCTATGATAACTTTCAGACTTTTTAGTTTTTAAAATTATTTTCTGAAATTTGAACAATACACTTTCTCCTAACAAATACTTTTTCAGTTAATTTATTTTATTTTTAGTATTAGAATTCTGTTATTTG
>NW_008350123.1:515371-517090 GCF_000622305.1 Nannospalax galili
ATTTTATAAGTAAGAGTTCATTAGTTTCCTCTGTTTTAACTTTCACACTGGTTTCTTTAAAATCAGAGCCATTGTTATTACTGCAAATTACTAAAATTAGATCAACAAATAGGTTTTTTAAAAAATATTCAGTTTAATATTTTATGTGTATGTGTGTACTGCCTGCATATATATAAGTGCACCCATGTCCTGCAATGCCCATGAAGGTCAAAAGAGAGCATCAGATACCATGAAACTGGAATTATAAACAGTTGTTAGCCACCATGTTACTGGCAATCAAATATGGGTCTTCTGCAAGAGCAGAGAGTGTTCTTAACCGCTGAGTCATCTATCCAACCCACAAATAGACATTTTTTTAAATTACTAAGATTACTAATAAAAGTTCAAAATGAAAATTGAAATATAATGTTTAATAAGGAGCATCCAGAGTATACAGTATCAGTCATAGTATTGAATTAGGTAAAAAATGAAATCAGAAGCAACAACACACTATTGTTACTCTTATCTCTGAAAGCCAGGCAACTGTTTCAGTGAACAGTATACCATTAATGTAATTGTTAAATAAAGTTTCATATTTGATTATCTGTTGTTCAGTTTTTTCTCAGGTGACTTATTTTTCTCTCACTTGAAATTTCCATATGGTATGGGGCTATTTCATTCTTCAAAATGTTTTCCTATGTGAAGCAGTTTTCTACAGTGCATGATAAGCCTCAATCCACCACGTCTGCAGTCTATAATACACAGATGAGAAATGTTCATAGAAACACATTTGCTTCAATTTCTGAACCCCACTTAGAAATTGCTCTGTCACTTTCTTTCAGATATCATTCTATAGTACATATCTCAAGGACATAGCTAACTGAAGAGTGGTCAAAAAGCATAATCCTTCCTACCAACTTGCTCTTAATATCTTTCTTTTTCTGTTTATTGGGGAGATGGTTTGGACAAATACAAGAAGGAAAATCACAGTGAATTTGAATTCTTGGTAAATGTTGAAAGGAAATGAAATAACCATTCCGGTAGTCTCACTAAGCACATATCAATACACTGTTTGAGCTATTTTGGTCCAAATAATTCTATATATGTAATTTCCATTGGTTTCAATTATCTAAAATGAATGAACATTAATGAAAGTATAGCATGAATTGATACACATTAATTTTCTAACCTGCAGCTATATTAGTTACTTTTAATGCCATTGTTACCAAATATCTAGTAGAGACAGCTTAAGGGAAGAAAGGCTATTTTTTTGTCATTTTTTCCCTAGTGACCTACTTTTATATTATTAAAATTTTTATTGATTTTTTATATATTTCATAGAATAGTTCTTATTCAAATTTAGACACTCTCCCCCATCTATGCCCTCCCACTCCTCCACCAGACTTCATCAATTTTTCTGTCATATATATTAAGTTCTATTCAGTTAAGCATTTGTACCCAGATGTCCTTCTGTGTAAATTCAGCCAATGCAATCTAGTCAGCCTATTTAGAGCTCTTAAAGAAGATCTACTCCCCCTCACTGAGCAGTAATCCATTGCCAATAGCTCCCAGGCTAGGAACTGCCACCCATTTCCTTTGCTGGGGCATAGTCTGATTGAGTCAGCATGGGTCTTGTGTTTGCTGTCACCATTGCATGAAGTTCACATGAGCAAGCTTCCAGTGGCCTGAAAGCCCTGTTCTCCAGAGTCCTATATTTTATAAAATATTTTATTTTATTTT
>NW_008350123.1:517246-520156 GCF_000622305.1 Nannospalax galili
AGGGTATGTATGAGTCTGTTTACACACACACACACACACACACACACACACACACACACACACACACACACATTGGGTGTCCAAAGAGGACAGAAAACCCTGTCAAATCCCTTGGAGTTGGAGTTACAAAAAGTTGTGAGCAGCTGGACCTGGGTGCTGGGAACCAAACTATTCAAGTGAAGCAAGCACTCTTCACAGTTGCAAGCTCATGCTTTTAAAGCGCTTTCATTATGGTTTTATTTTGATAGGCTATAGTTTCTACTAGGATAATGTACCCCTGTTATAGGTAGCTCATTTTAATCTTTTATAATATATATGGATACACAGTAATAAGCTTTTTTCTCAAGACCTTTAGTGTTGGTTAGTCCTCCCCATACTCCATCTTTGTCCCTGTCCTCCGATTCCCCATCCAGGTTAATATTATCTAATTTCATAAATAAAATATTTTTTAAAAGGGATGGGGAGATGACTCAGTGACAAGAGCACTGACTATTCTCACAGAGAACCTGAGTTCCCAGCGCTGACATGGCAACTAACAACTTTCCTTAACTCCAGTTCCAGGGAATCTGATACTTTTGACCTCTGCAGGCATTGCACAACATGGGTGCACTTACAAACATGCAGGCAATACACTCATAGGCATAAAATAATAAAAAAAAATATTTTAAGAATACTACCTACATTAATCTTCCCTTATCCCCACTTATAGCACTGGCTTCTATCAAACCTCCTAGGAAGCTAACCCTTCCATAATCCTTGGTCATTTATTAGTTTCCTGCCTTATCTGAAATTTCAAATTGAAAACACTTTCTAATTGTATTTAAGGTCCACTTCACAGGATGGAGCCCATCGTTGACACTGATATCAGGTCTAGGGACCTGAATCTTGACAGTTCACAGAGCACAGGGGAGAGTCTAATACTAGGTTTAGACTATATTAGACTCTCTCCTGGCTGTATGGCTCAAGTGTTGAACTGACTCTTAATGACTCATTGATTAATGCAATTCTCACCAGAGAAGATTTCCTATACAGCAGATGATGATTAACACAAAAACCCAAAACTGATCAGTGTGTAGAAGACAAGAAGCTGCAGAGCACTAATGTGTGAATAAGACATTTGAACTGAATAGGGCACATACTGAACTCCAGCAGCCCAAGGCTCAGGGATCCTTTCCAAAGAGGGTATAGAAAGGATGTAAGAACCAAAGGTGGTGGATGACTAGAAAGAAAGTTTTTCAGATAGCTTTTAATTTACTCATAGGAACTCACAGCAATGATGACAGTGTTCACAAGTTCAATGAAAACTTAAAATAGACAAAATCTGCATATAGACAAGAGGAAGTGGGTAAGAAAACTGAACCTTAACTTAGGAACTATTTTCAACTGATGGCTGCTACTGAGGGAGAGAGAATCCATATCTTTCAAGAATGTGACTCTTGGTAGGGTAATCAGGTTCTAGTGGATGAACCCCCAGTGAAGAATATTTGGGAACACAAATTAAAGTCTATAGGCTTTATTATGCACATGTAATATAGTACTATAAATTGGGTGGATGGCAGTAAGCCCGGGGGGGGGGGGGAGAATATGCGAAGGGTTTTAAATACCATCAACTTTTATTGTGTAGAAAGCACAAAAATTCAGCAAAAATTTTTTTTAAAGAAATTTCATGATTGCAGGGGAAACTCTGTCCATGGAGGCATTAGGTTGTGGAGAAGGCTCCTCCACTATTGCCAACAAGAGAACAGAATACGTCCACTATCAATTATTAATCATTTAAGCCTCAGGTCTGTATCTCATGACCTTCTTCCACCAGACAGGCCCTACCTTCTAAAAGTCCGACACATTTCAAACTATCTCAATAAACATGAGTCTAGAAGGGAAATATCAGATTCTAAGCATAATGATATCATTAACAGGAATTAAGTACACCATATTTTCTGAAATTACCTGTCAGGTTATTTCAATGATCAGTTTAGGTTAACCGCTCCCTTTTTCTGTTCACTAAGAAGTCCATTATGTCATTCAGTTTGCATCTTACTTTTATCTTAGATATTTTTATCTTAAACCCAAGAATTCACAGAACAAACTGTATCTGACATTGACTTTCTTGTCTAGTATGTAGCTGCTCAAAGATTTCTAGTGATTTGTGGTTCATATGCTACAATATTCTCATTTTATTATGTCTGCTCTAATGCAGCAATTATTTTTAGTATGCAAGGAAGAAAAAGATCAAGTTTCAAAAGTAGGATAAAAAACATCAAAATTATTTACAGTATTTCTGAATTCTATTTATAAAATAATCTATTAAATTTCCTGTTTATAGAATCATTGATATGTTTACTTAGGATAAAATGGAAAGAACATAAAGCATTTGCTCCCATTTTCAGCATCTTTCAAAGTTTGCTTTCATATGTAGAGGTTATTCATCAAATGAAAAATAATTAGTATCTCTTTCATAAAATAGGAAAATAACTTTTGGAATTAATATCTGAGTGGACCCAGGTCTATAGTTTATTTCAAATAATTCAAATTTTTACTGGTTTTGTACTTTTTATGCAATTCTTCTTAATAGTATTCAGACTCACTCACCTATCTGCATCCTCAATTCTTCCCCACCAGATTTCATGCATTCGTTCATATATGTTAAAATGTATTGATTCAAGCTTATTTTTTTTTACTTTTTAATGCATTTATTAATTCTTCAAGAACTTTTTTTTTACAATTAAAGTTACAGTTTTAACAATATGCAAAATATTACAGTAATTCAGATTTTTTGGCATAATGATTACAGATTTGATAAATACATTTTGTATCTCATAATAGCGATGAGGATTATACAAAAGCTATTAAAACAATTATGAGAATAAATTCTATTGTCACTTAAGTATCTAAAGCTATTTTCCTTTGCGT
>NW_008350123.1:525469-530957 GCF_000622305.1 Nannospalax galili
TGGCCTCAGGAACTTGGGTGTTGGACTGACCTGAGACCCTGGCCGTGGCGATGCCATGCAGGGATGCAAAGGCATATGGGGAGGGAGGAAGCCCCAAGATTTCCCTGGGAGTGGATTGAGTAGCTGGGTTGTACTGGATGCAAAGGATCAGGGAGAGTAAAGGTAAGCCTCAGAGCCCCAGAAAGAGGCTGTCAGCCCCAGAAAGAGGCTGGCAGGTGTTGCAGTGAAGTAGAGGGAGATGAGGGCAGGGCCAGGACCAGAAGTGGTGCTCCCAGAGCCCAAGAAAGGGACTGAGTTGCTCTGGGTGAGAAGTATCAGGAAGCAGTACTGGTTCCCCAGGTATCTGGGGCCCCAAGACTAGGAATGGCGCAGGGCCCAAACTAGGAGTATAGAACCGCGAGCGGGGGGATGGAAGGGTGAATGTCGCTTAGGGCGTCCCTGCGTGGAGAGCTGCGCTTTAGACTTACCCCAAGAGGCCTGAGGATAGTAGTGCAGGCTAGGAGAGTTATCTGGTGGTGCAGGCCCAGGGAAGCAGAGAGGTGAGGGCAGGGCCAAGACCAGAAGCGGTGCTCCTGGAGCCCAAGAAAGGGACTGAGTTGCTCTGGGTGAGAAGGGTCAGGAAGCAGTATTGGTTCCCAGGTGTCTGTGGGCCCAAGACTAGGAATGGCGCAGGGCCCAAACTAGGAGTATAGAACGGCGGGGGGGGGGAATGGAAGGGTGAATGTGGCTAGAATAATATAGACTTACCCCAAGAGGCCTGAGGATAGTAGTGTCAAGTTTTTTGTGTGTGTGTTCGTTTGTTTAAGTTATTCTACTGGAGCCTAGTCAACTTATCTAGTATCACTTCTTTAAAGAAAACCAACTGTCAACCTCACCCAGCAGTGATCAGTTGTCAATAGTTACTCAGCTGACGTTGGGGCTTAGTTTCCATTTATCCAGCTCTCCTCTGTGTTTTTGTCTGGTTTGAGTTTACACGAGTCTTGTGCATGGTGTCACCATTTGCTCTAAGTTCATTTGAGCAAGTTCCAAGCCACATAGAAAGTACTGTTTCTTTGTAGTTATCCAGCACCTCTGGATCTTACAGTCTTTCTTCCCCCTCTTACTCAATAGTCCCCGAGGTCAGTGAGGCAGAAAATTAATATAGGAGTCATATTCAAGGAAACACAATCTTCAGTCTCTTTTTTTCTAAATATTGGCTAGTTGTGGCTTTCTGTACTAATCATCATCAGTTTCACAAGGAATCTTCACTGATGAGAGCTGAAAAATGCGTCAATGATTTATCTCTCCTGTTTCACTATGTTCTGTAAAACTTCAGTGTTGAATTAACATTATAGGTGGGTTACTTAGGGATGGTTATCAGAGACAATTATGTTTTGCATTTGACAAGTTATAGAATCCTGTAATAGTCTTGTTCTTCTACAAAATGAAGCTTCTTTGATCGATGGTTAGAGTTATACTTGTTTGTAAATATAAAGATACATATATAGCATAAAGTAAGAAATTAGAATTGTATAGGGGTGTGAGAGACATAGGATTTTCTTGAGTATCTATGATCTATTCAGTCATAAATAGTATAGTATTTGCCTATGTATACAGTATCACACACAAGTACACTTCCACGGAGCAGGCCTTAATTGAATTTAGACAGGTGATGATTATTCCCAAGACAAAAGTGTTGCTACTGCACCAATAGCTATAATTTGCTATGCTGGTCATTTCTGTAGTTATTAGGCTGTACACATGAGTTGGACCATTGATTGGTGTTCTCTTTTAGCAGCTTGTATAGTATTCTATTAGGCCCTGAGAGCTAGTCTACAAGGAGGAGGCTTCTAAGTCAGTTCCAGCTTGATTGCTCCAAGTTCTTTGTCCAAAGTATGTACTGTCTTCTGCAACAGGTCCTTACCTTCAAATTCTGGGTGGCAATCAAGGACTGTGGCACTAGGCTGTGTCATTTGGAGTCTCTTGGGCTACCCTGACCAAAAACTACAAGGGATTATTCTTCTGTCTGGCAAAATGTTTCTTGTTATATAGCCTTTAGCTATACACACACACTCATATGCATATGTTGCATGTGTGTTTTTCAGTAGTCTTTTCAACCAACACAGTTCCCTCTGTGTTTTCATTCCACCCATGAATTATTTATCTCTCTTCTTTCTCCTTCTGTATAGCACTCCCATCTCAAAGTACCTTCATTTTCCCCATTTCTCCTTGATAATACCTGTCTCCTATTGTCCATCTTCTCAAGCATTCCTTCTTTCCATTTTTTTCTTTTAAGTTTTATTATTTTTATTTTATGTGTATGCATGTATAGCCTGCACCCATATTGTGCAATGCCCATGGAGGTCTGAAGAGGTGTCGGATCCCCTGGGACTGGAGTTACAAACAGTTGTTAGCTGCCATGTGGGTGCTGGGGTTCAAACCCAGATGTTCTGCAGGAACAACCAGTGTCCTTAACTGCTGAGCCATCTCACCAGCCCTGCTTCTCTCCTTTTATCCTCATAGTTCCACGTGTAACTCACTCTCCTCCCTTCCCAGTTAAATATTTCTATGATCTCCATTTCCCCACTGATAATACCTGTGTCCTACTGTCCCTCCCTTCAGACTTCTTCCCCTTTAGTCCCACGATTTCATTCCCTTTTCATTGATCCTGTATTTACTTCAGGATATATACACACATATAAGGATTTGATGCCAAGATCCATAAATGTGGAAAAATATAGGTCACCTGTTTTTCTGTGTCTGTGTTACTTCACTTAGTATATCAGTGTCTAGTATAATCAATTTAGTTGCAGATTTTATGATTTCATTTTCTTCATTACTGAGTAGAATACCATTTTGTTAATGTTGCATATTTTCATTTTTCATTCATCAGTTGAGGGACATTTGCGTTGTTTCCATTCTTAGCTCTAGTGAAAAGAGTCACAACAAACATGCTGCACAAGAATGTCTGCAGTAGGATGTGTCCTTTGGCTATATGCCTAGGAGTGCTATAACTGGATAATGCAGTAGATTTAATTTTAGTTTTCAGAGTGGTTACACCAGTTTGCAATCCCACCAACAGAGAATGAGGTTTCTCCTTTCCCCACATCCTCACCAGGTTTTGGAGTCATTTTTTCTCCTGATCTTACCCATAATGGCCAGGATTAGAAGATAAAAATGAAAGTGGTTTTGATTTTCATTCCCCTAAATATTAAGGATTTGAACACTTTTAAAGTTGTTTCTTGGCCATTTTTATTCCTTCTTTTGAGAACTCTGTTCAGACCCATAGTTCATCTTTTAATTGGAATATTAGTTTTCTAGATACTTTTTTATTTTAGTTCTTTTTTTTGTTCTTTCTTTTAACTATTTTTATTTTATGTGTATGTGTGTATTGCCTGCATGTAGGTAAGTGCACCCATGTCATGTGATGCCCGCGGAGGACAGAAGAGGCTGGGCTGTCAGATCCCCTGGAACTGGAGTTACAGACAGTTGTTAGCTGCCATGTGGGTGCTGGGATTCAAACCTGGGTCTTCTGCAAGAACATCCAGTGTTCTTAACTGCTGAACCATCTCTCCAGCCCCAGTTCTTTATTCTTAATCCACTCACAGAGATCTATCTAGTGAAGATTTTCTAGTTACTCTGTGGGCTTCATTGGATTTGTTGTTTCCTTTGCTTTCCAAAAGAATTTCAATTTACTGAGGTCCCACTTTTCAGTTGTGGACCTTATTTCTTGAGCAACAGATGTTTGATCTAGAAAGTCCATTTCTGCACATATATCATGTAGGGTACTGCTTATATCTTTTTCTAACAGGCTTTACACTTCAGGGCTCACATTAAGGTCTTTCATCCATTTGAAGTTGACTTGGTGCTGAATGAAAATAGTCTAATTTCATTCTTATACATGTGGAGATCCAATTTTGGCAGCATCATTTGGAGAAGATTCTGTTGTTTCTCCACTGCCTGTTGCTGAACACTTCATCATATATCAGGTGCCTCAAACTATCTACTTTATATTTGAGTCTTCTATTTTATTCCGTTGATCTACATATCTGTTTTTGTAAAAATATAATGCATACTGTGTTTTTTTTTTCAGCTTTTTCAACATCTATTATGCATCAGACATTCTTGGGGGTATTCCATCCTCTTATGTAACAGGCAGAAAAACGTCTTAGCATCCTGCTTGAAAGTTCCTCTTCAGGAGAGAGCTGCCTTCCCTTGGGAAAACACTGGTAAGGTGAGGCTATGTGGGAAAGGATGTGGCCATATGCCGAGATTTTAGAGGTTGTATTTATGAGTATAACTCAGTAATGTAGTTTGAGATCTTGTATAGCAATCACCACAGCATATTTTTTTGTGTGTATTCTCATTTTTATTTTGTATCTCAGTACTTTTTTATTTGATTTGTATTCTTTCTGAAGCCTCTTGAATATGTTTATTTATTTCTTATTTCCATTGTATTGCTTCAAGTATTTTTTGTAGGAATGGTTTGGTAGACATGAATTTTTTCATTCTATTTGAATCATGGAAAACTTTTCATTACCTTTTGACTATGATAGACTGTTTTGTTGTGTAAAACATCCTGAGTATCTTTGGTCATTTAGAATTAGGACAAATTTACTCCAGGCTCTTCTGACTTTTATAGTTTGCATTGAAAAGTCAACTCTAATTCTAATGAGATTTCCTTTATATGTAACTTGATTTTCTCTTACAGAATCAGTAGCCTCTCTTTTTATTTCTGCACATTTAGTGTTTTAACTATGGTAGGTTGTGGGGTTTTCTTTTCTGATTCTGTCTAATTGGTGTTATTTGTGATTCCTGTATCTGTAGGTAGGTCTGTTCTATAATCCTGTTGAAGGTCTGGACAATACCATTGATCTGAAGTTCTTCACCTTCTCTAAATACGATGCACAGATTTGGGCTTTTCATGGTGTCCCACATTTCTAGCATATTTAATTACTGTGTTTTTATTTATTTTTGCATATTCTATCGATTCAATTCTTCTGCTTTTTCAT
Organism: Nannospalax galili; assembly: GCF_000622305.1. NCBI lineage: Eukaryota > Metazoa > Chordata > Mammalia > Rodentia > Spalacidae > Nannospalax > Nannospalax galili. The sequence continues at coordinate 530,461 of NW_008350123.1, forward strand.
CTTGTCTTCTTATTCTGTTTTCCATTTTATTCCTTCTGCATGTGAGAGTTTTCTTGTCATTTCACTTTGGTTTATTGTATTTTTCAATTCCATTTTCATTTTGGGGTTAGTTTTCTTCTGTATTTCTCTCTCTTTCTGGATTCACATTCCAAGGTCTGATTTTTCTTTGTCATTTCATTCATCAAAATATTCTTATTTTCTTTAGTTTCAGTAAATGGTTTATTCTCCTTCTCTTTGAGTTCTTGAGTTGCTTGATCTTTGAAGTCTTTGAATTCTTTGATCATGTTTATGATTGTCCTTATAAATTCTGGATCCTGGGGTTCGTCTGGATAGTTTTCATTGTAGTGCACTTAGATAGAAGTGACGGTTTTTGGTAGGGACATATTATCCTGGTTTTTCATAGTATTTGTGCTTTTTTTTTTTTTTTTTTTTTTTAATCTTATCTGGGCATGGTGGCATATGCCAGCATTTGGGAGGGGGAAGGGGAGGAATGAAAG